>NC_086103.1:81625338-81925722 GCF_963921235.1 Mobula hypostoma | reverse complement strand
GAATTCTCATAACATCCTCCTCACATTTCACACTGCCACCCAGCTTTGTGTCATCGGCAAATTTGCTAATGTTACTTTTAATTCCCTCATCTAAATCATTAATATATCTTGTAAGCAGCTGCGGTCCCAACACTGAACCCTGCGGTACCCCACTGGTTACCGCCTGCCATTCCGAAAGGGACCCATTAATCGCTACTCTTTGTCTTCTATCAGCCAGCCAATTTTCAATCCATGTCAGTACTCTGCTCCCAATACCATGTGCCCTAATTTTGCCCACAAATCTCCTATGTGGGACTTTATCAAAGGCTTTCCGAAAGTCCAGGTGCACTACATCCACTGGCTCTCCCTTGTCCATTTTCATAGTTACATTCTCAAAAAATTCCAGAAGATTAGTCAAGCATTATTTTCCCTTGGTAAATCCATGCTGACTCGGACCGATCCTGTTACTGCTATCCAGATGTGTAGTAATTTCATCTTTTATAATTGACTCCAGCATCTTTCCCACCACTGACGTCAGGCTAACCAGTCTATAATTCCCTGTTTTCTCTCTTCCTCCCTTCTTAAAGAAAGGGACAACATTAACCACCCTCCAATCCACAGGAACTGATCCTGAATCTATAGAACATTGGAAAATGATTACCAATGTGTCCACAATTTCTAAAGCCACCTCCTTAAGTACCCTTGGATGCAGACCATCAGGTCCCAGGGACTTATCAGCCTTCAGACCCAACAGTCTATCCAACACCATTTCCTGCCTAATATAAATTTCCTTCAGTTTATCCATTACCCTAGGTCCTTTGGCCACTATTATTGTAATAGTACCTTATTTTCTGAACTCCAACCCTTTTGCAATAAAGGATTGGAGTTCACCGTGTGTTATGGTGCCTAAGCCAGACAATAGTATTAGGTTTTGTACAGATTACAGGAGGGTGAATGCTGTGACAAAGACTGATGCGTATCCAATCCCTAGGATAGATGATTGTGTGGATAAAGTTGGACATGCCAAGTTCCTTGCAAAGATTGATTTGTTTAAAGGTTATTGGTGTGTTCCATTGACTGATAGCGGTAGAGAGATTTCTGTGTTTGTAACCCCATCCGGGTTATATGAATATAATGTTCTTCCATTTGGGATGAAGAATGCACCAGGTACATTCCAAAGGATGATTAATAAGGTGATTCATGGGTTAAAAGATACAGATGCCTATATTGATGATTTAGTTACAGGAAATAATACTTGGAAAGCACATATTACTGTGGTGGAGAAACTATTTGAAAGACTTTCAAAAGCTAACTTAACTATTAACTTAGCTAAAAGTGAATTTGGCCATGCCACAGTGACCTTGCCTTGGCTATGTTGTGGGTCAGGGATAATTAGCACCCGTTCAGGCGAAAGTTCAGGCAATTTTAGAAGTACCCACTCCAACTGGTAGAAAAACTCTCAGAAGATTCTTGGGTATGGCAGGATATTACAGAAAATTTTGTAAGCATTTTGCGAACATTGCTCTTCCATTAACTAACCTCTTGAAGAAAAATGAAAAGTTTGTTTGGACAGAGCTTTGTCAAGAGGCCCTTGATAAATTGAAAACTATAGTATGTAGTCAACCTGTGCTCAAATCTCCTGACTTTGAAAAACCATTTTCATTAGCTGTAGATGCTGGTGATGAAGCTGCAGGAGCAGTGTTACCTCAAAGAGATAAGGGTGATGAAGTTGATCGTCCGGTAGCTTACTTTTCTAAGAAATTTAATGCCCATCAAAGAAATTATTCAACAATAGAAAAGGAATTATTATCTCTTGTTTTGGCTTTACAATATTTTGAAGTATGTGTTAGTACTACTCAGAAACCACACATAGTTTACACTGATCATAATCTTTTAGCGTTTTTGTGTAAGATGAAAAACAAAAATAGAAGATTAAATTGGAGCTTAAAGTTACAGGAGTACAATATTTTGATCACCCATATTAAAGGTAAAGATAATGTGATTGCTGATTGTCTATCTAGATGTTAAATGTACAATGAAATTTTTTTATGGAGTGGTATTTTAATATTTGTAACACTCCTACTGTATTCTAGTTTGTAAAGTGCTGAAAGATAATACTGTGTATATTGTGTATGTTGTAAATTTTATACCTTTGTATTTTTTTTTGTAAATTGTTAATTGTTAAAATTTTGTTCCTTAAGAGACGAAAAATTTTTTGAGGGAGGTGTTACATACCTCAAGGAGATCTTGTGACTTTCTTGTGAGAATGATGTAATGGTCTTTTGGAGGTCACCTGATGTAATTTTCCCGCCCATGTGAGGGCACATGATGACATGTTCACCACGGGTATAAAAGGGAAGACCCCTGGTGACGCAGTTAGTTTTCCAGTTAGAACGTCAATGAGATATTCCGCTTCGCTACTTATTTGCATTATGACACAGTTTTGATTTTAAACAGAGTTTTATGTTCTAATGTAAGGTACAGAAGTCTGAGTCAGTGGTTTGACCAATCAGTGTCAGGCTTGTTAATGTATCTTTTCAGTAACATTGGAGAGTGAAGACGGGACCCTGAAGGAGACGTTCGACTGGTTTGGAAAGGATCGACCATTATTGAATTTGTTCAAGAAAGTGATCTGCATGAGATAGCCTCTGCTAAAAAGGAAGCAGAAAAGGCTGTGCAGGATCTATTCTACAGAGGAGGAAGGTCAGTGCCTTTAAAACCATTTTATTTCTGTCATCGTGATTCCTGTGGACAAGGCAGGATCTGACTGGGAGTGGCAGTGACGTCGTGTCTTCGAGGAATTCGTTACTTCATGAAAGTCTCTCCTAATTGACTATATAAATCTCTTGGACTTTAAAATTTACCATTTAAAGAACTGTGTTTGAATTTATCGCTTTAAGAACTGGTTTCGTATTATTGCTTTAAGAACTAGTACTGAGTAGCGATTTATTGAATGGCCGCATAGCCGTTTACTTCTGGTTAGGGTTTTCATTTTTTTTTCCATTGTTTATCAGGGTTTAATAAATGTTAGTTTGTTTATAAATTCTGACTCGATATATTCATTGTTGCCGATATCGTGACACTATCTAAACATCTCTTGAAAGCCTGTAATGTTTTTGCCTCACCACCATACCAGGCAGTGCATTCCAGACATCCACCGCTCCGTGTAAAAGACTTACCCCTTTGAACCTTCAATGCATACACTCTGGTATTAGATATTTCTACCTGGGAAGAAAGAAACTCCTTGTCCACTTTATCTATGCCTCTTATAATCATATAAATCTCTATCAGATCTCCCCGCAGCCTCTGCCACCCCAAAGAAAACAATGCAAGTTTGTCCAAAGTTTGTCCAGCCTGTCATTATAGCACACGAGGTTGGGGATATGCAACTACGAGAATTATTTATGTACAATACAGAAAATGGTGTTACCTGCATGTATTGTCAGTTGCTGGAGAATTTGCAGGTGGGAAGAAGTGGGGTGATATTTGGAAACTTGACTTTTTAAAGCATCATTTAGCAAGCCAATCACATATGGATGGTGTGCAAAAGCTCCGGTGAGAAAATCCTTCATTACCCACAACAGACTGGCTACTTAACGTTTTGTGAGAGTGCAGATGAACAAGAGCAAAAATGATCAAACCCAGAGGAGATCAAAGTTCTTATTGCACAGTACAAGATTTTTGTGTACACTTGTCATTACAGATTAGAGGGAGCATTGGTCCTGCTACCCCGACCATCATCCCCTAGTAAGCTCCTTGCTAAGTGTCAAGGACCACTTACAGTAGTGAGAAAGGTGAACCCAACTATCTATGAGGTCCTGCACCCAGTGTTAGACCTACCTTGAACACCTGGAAGGAGGAAAGTGTTCTGCCAACAGCACATGTCTACTGGTCCACCAGTTTGCAGAAGATGATGACCCAGAAGGGGTCTTGGAGGCCTGGAAGGGGCTTGAGAAGGATGACCTCTCCTATCTTGATGGCCGCCAAGCACTGCAGAAGCAGATGGTGCTTGCTGACTTTCTGTAGCTGTTCTAGAAGAGACCAGGGCTGACAAAGGTCCATTAGGATCAGACCTGACCAGGGTTCAGTATGTTAACACTGCTACAGAGTGCCAGAGTGATTTATGAGGGTCCTGAATTATGAAATTCAGATCTTGCTGGAGCTGGGAGTCATGGAGCCTTCAAATAGTGAGTCGAGCAGTCCTACAGTTATTGTCTCCATGAAGGATGACACCCTGAGGGTATGCATTGATTTCTGGAGGTTGAGTGCCTTTTCATTTTTTGATATTTATCCTATGCCTGCATTGTTGAGCTACTAGAAGGAATTACATTACCACACCAGACCTTTGTGAGGGTTCCCCTGGATGACCAATCAAGCCTCTTCACTGCCTTCCGCATACCCCTCAGTTCACCGTATTGCCCCTTTGGTCTTCATGGTGCATCAGCAACCTCTGATTAACCTTGCTGGGAAGCTTGTAAGCAACCCAGTGACTTGGACTGAAAATATTTTTAAAGCCTGTGCTCTTCACCTGTCCTTCGGAGCCCAGACTTTGACAAACAGTGCCTTGTCCAGGTGGATCTCTTAGGAGTAGGCATTGGAGCACAGCTGGCCCAAGAGAACCTGGAGAAGAGCGACCTGTCCTTTACATGAACCGAAAACTCCTCCCAGGGGAAACCAGGCTGTCCACCATTGAAAAGGAGTTTCTCACCATTAAGTGGGCTGTTGACAGCCTCTGGTACTACTTCCATGGCAGGAAGTTTGACTTTTACACAGACCACAGTGTTAGCATGGATTCAGACAATGAAGGACCGTAATGCCAGAATGACACTGTGATACCTGCAGCTCCAACCCTTCAAATTCTGGGTCCACCATAAAGCAGGGAAAGGAAATGCTACTGCAGACTACCTGTCTCACTGCTGAGCATCATCACCGCAGGAGAGGAGGGTGATAACGTGATGGAGTGCACTCCATAAATGCTTTCCCTACACATGCATTTTCACACACACTAACATTGCCTTGTCATTCTGTTGTTGTTGTGCTGAGTGTACGCATTTCAATGTCTTCCCCAGTATATTCTTATAATGGGTCCTAAACTGAGATGATGTGTTTGGATTGGCTTTATGGCGCCTTTCCCACCATACATAGTGCAATGTTCCCTTTCTTTAGTAATGGGGATATGTAAATGAGTATATTTTGTTTGTATACAGTATTCAATGTAGGTACTTCTGTTTATTTTGTAATATGATTGTAACTACTTTGTGGGGTGCATCGTCTTCTAATTCATGTGTTGTCTAGTCTTAAGTTAACTTTGTTGGTATGTCCTGGTGTGGGAGGGAGAGATTGGGGCTGCCGGGAGTTCACATTAGACGAAAATAAGTATGGAGCTATTATTGTGATTACTGGTAGTTATCGTTTTGTAAATATTGGCAAGATTTTCACTATTTTTGTTAATTTTTGAAAGTTTGATTTTTGATGTACCTAATAAACACCCTTGCACTAAAATGCTAAGCAACTTCAGCAATTTTTCCTTTGGTCATAACCCACGTATCTAACATACATATACACACACATGCACACGCACATATATTTACATGTGCATACACATACATATGAATTTACAAATGCATACACATACATATCTATGCATGCACACTTACATTCACACTTGTGCATACACACATTTACACACCTATGCATGTACATATACATATATCTATATCATACTCCATGGTATTGAGAGCGAGCTGTTGCCCGTGCAGCAGGCTCTCCCTTTCCTGTGTTACGTACCCCGTAACTGGGTTGCCAAACCAGCAGAAATGGATCACTCAGTTGGAGTCTGGAGTACTAGAACTAAGAAAGTTTTATTAAAGAAACAAGCAACACAGTAATCGAAAGGATAATAAATGCAACAATTCAACAATGATAACCACACATGTGCACAGAATTAAGATAACAGCATCAATCAAGCTCTATCGTTGTCTAGGGGTTAAATGACCAATTTCAAAATGACTCAAAGTTCAGTCCAGTTTGTAGTTCAGTTCGCAGTAATCGTTGCCATGGCGGTGGACAACGTGGGGGAAGAGAGAGATAGAACAGGAACAACTGATCATTCAGAACGGCTTCACTCACAGACCAGCGAGATGGCTCACAAACAGCATTTGGGCGGGTCCTTGGTGATGTCACCTGAGGTCACCGACTGTGACCCCTCCTCCAGATGCGGTCGATCCTCTGCAGTGAACCCGGCACCCAGGCAAGGGCGGACACACACCGGGTTCCCGCTGATCGTACCTTTCCACCCTGTGCGTTGTCCGGTTCTTCTCACCACTCGTGAGAGGCGCACCGCTTCCAGGGTCTCGTTACCTCGGGTGGCGTGTGTGTCTGTCTTAGCGAACCTGTCCCTTTTTATCCCCCTGCTGGGGTATCGCCTGTCCATCACTTCAAACAGTTCAGGGCTCAAAGGGGGGAGCCGCTCCAGACAGCTCTTCCTCCCACATCCCTTCATTACACATCTCCAGACGCTGCTCCATTGTTCCTTATCTCTCCTTCCCCTGAGGGCAGGTGGCAGACCAACTGCTGATGCCACTGATGCTAGCCCAGGCCAGCAAACATCTTAATTTTATGTGTATTCTCGTAACACTTCCCCCCTTTAAGGATTTTTACCGGGAGGTAAAAATTACAAACATGACTACATTATCTGATACATACACAATATACATCTTTAACAGTTATTTAGCTAATACAGAGAATTTGAAGCTGTCAACACCTTGACAGACAGTCATCACATTTTCTTGTTCCTTTTACACGTGTTATTAATAATCCCTTAGACCAGGCTCCAACTCAGCAAACTTCATAGTGGCCAAAAACACTGATGAATTGCGACCAATGTAACCTCTCATTTGGTTTTGTCCCGGACCACAATAACAAGGGTCGTCCCATTCCGACTCAGTTTTCTCTCGCAAGGGCTTAGTAGGAGGGGGACGGGTATTGACCGCAGAGTTATTGCAAAACTTCCTGCAGTACCCCACCATCTCCAAGAGCCTTCTGAGGGCCCTCTTGTCTGTCGGGGTTGGGAGGTCAGCGATAGCCTGCACTGTAGCTTGCATCACTGCCAGCTGCCCCCGTGTCACCACAATTCCCAGGTAAGTGACTCTCGTGTGGCCGAATTCATTTTTTCCAAGGCTCACTATCACGCTGGCTTCAGACAGCCGTGTTAAATTGCCAATACACACCTCTGTGTTCATCAGCCCTTTAGTCACTGAATTACTCAAAAAATATGGGTGTTGTTTGCTTGGCTGCCCTATTGTAACAGACATAACCCAACGTCCCAGTTCTTTGCATTTCCTCGGGACAATCAAACACATGGGTGCGAGTCGTTTAATTACTCCTTCGGGGATTAAGGGAGAGACCGTATCAGTAGACCTGGCCAAAACAATAGCCTTCTCCCATCTGACCGATCCCATCCTAATCTTTTCAAAATGGTTTTTTCCTCTTATCAAGGGGCCCCTAGCTTCATTGATTTCCACGCTAACACCGACTAGGTTTGTTAGCATATCAAAAGCCGGTGACCGTCTCAGTTCGCGTCGGTCATGATCAATAACATTTTTCCCCCTGGGCAGCCGGTAACTCTCTTTCATGATTCCACCAACTGTTTCCTCCAGCACCGCAAAATGTCCACCGGGGGGTACCTCGTGGGCCATGTTAAAAACCTCATCCCCATAATTCTTTTGCACCACCCCCCACTCCTCATCTGCGGATGCTGTACTTGATTTCCCTTTCTTCCTTAGCACTTCCTCATCCGCACAATAGCCTACTAGTTCCCTTGTCAAGGCTGTGTCAGAGAGAGCTGTCTCGGCCAAAACCATCAGCCCCTCGTCTCGCTCCTGCGTCTGCACAAATTCTTTCCTGGCTACTGCTACGTCCGTCCCAGCTCCCTCACTACCTCTTATCTCACTACACCCTGTCTCATACAAGGTTGGCAGAAATGTTTCAGCCAAATTCACCATCGCGGGCGGGGCCTCCATGCTGGCAGGCTGACCCGTCAATCTCACGACTGGGAACACGATTCCTCCGGCGATGTCATTACCGAGCAAGACTTCCACGTCTTTCATCGGTAATTCGGACCTCACCCCAATCGTGACTCGTCCAGAGACCAGGTTGCTCTGTAAGTGTATCTGGTGCAAAGGGACTGACTCTGTCCCTTCCCCAACACCTTTGACCTCTACCTCCCCAGTCTGGGTCTCTGAGCTAAACTCTAATACACTCTTCAGTATTAGTGACTGACACGCTCCCGTGTCTCTCCAGATCCGCACTGGAACTGGTTTTAACCTCTTTTTCATTGACACCAGTCCGGCCGAGATAAACCTCTCGCGCCCTTCCTGGACTTTTTCAGACCTGTCCTTCCCTAGCGGTTCGCTTAACAGCTCAATACAGCCATTCAAAATTTCCGCTTTTCCTTTCCCCGTCTCCTTCCTTGGGGCAAAGCACCTGGACGCAAAGTGTCCGACTTTCCCACAATTATAACAGACGACCCCAGGAGACTTCCTACCAGGCTGCTCCCGGTCTACCTTATCCTTTTCACTAGTCCCCAGCTTACTTTCTGACTTTTCCGGCGGACTCTCCCCGCCGTCCTGACTACCCTTCTGGTAGCCTTTACTCGGGGCAACCTTCATTTTATGCGTCAACGCATACTCATCCGCTAACTTAGCAGTTGCGGCTAACGTGGCTGCCTCTTTCTCATCGAGGTAGGGTCTCATACCCTCAGGGACACAACCTTTAAACTGCTCAATCAGAACCAGTTGCAGCAGTCTGTCGTAATCCCCCTCTACCCCTTTCGAGGCGCACCAACGCTCACAATATGTTTGCATCTCACGAGCAAACTCCAAATACGTGCGGTCCCACCGCTTCCTCGCATTCCGGAACCTCTGCCGGTATGCCTCCGGGACCAACTCATAAGTCCTGAGGATGGCCTCCTTCACCACCTCATACTTCTGGGCATCTTCCGGGGATAAAGCGGAGTAAGCTTGTTGGGCTTTCCCTTTCAGTACACTCTGAAGTAAAACAACCCACTTATCCCTCGGCCAGTCCTGACTTATAGCTACTTTTTCGAAGTGGAGAAAGTACCGATCCACATCGGTATCGTCAAATGGGGGAACCAGCCTAACCTCCTGGGTCGCCCGGAACCCTCCACCTTGGTTCGGCACGAGCCCCTGCTCGGCCCTTATCTTTAACTTCTCCAGCTCAAATTCCCTTTCCCTCTGTTTCTCCTCTCTCTCCAACTGTCTGTCCCTCTCTCTCTCTTCTCTCTCCAACTGTCTGTCCCTCTCTCTCTCTTCTCTCTCCAACTGTCTTTCTCTCTCTTGCCTTTCTAACTCTCTCTCTTTCTCCTGCCTTTCTAACTCTCTCTCTTTCTCCTGCCTTTCTAACTGCCGTACCCGGAACTCGTGCTCGAGTCTCAGTTTTTCAAGCTGTACCTGTACCGCGTCTCCAGCAGGTTTTTCAATAGACACCTCCCCCAGCTCACCTTGGGGAAACACACCTTTAGATACATAGTGCTCCACAATAGCTCTGTGTATCTCCTCTCTCCTCATTGTCGACTTCACCTTAGCAAGATTCACCCGTTTTGCCACAGCTATCAATTCCGATTTCCTGGCATCCTCTAATGCCTCCAAGGTCGGCGCCTTTATAAATTCCTCAACCTCCATTTCTGCTGTTTGTCTTTTCTTTCTTTCGGGAATTTTAACCCAATCAATTTACTCCGTCCCAAATTTAGCGTTCAAAATCGCGGACGAGAACCCCACTTATGTTACGTACCCCGTAACTGGGTTGCCAAACCAGCAGAAATGGATCACTCAGTTGGAGTCTGGAGTACTAGAACTAAGAAAGTTTTATTAAAGAAACAAGCAACACAGTAATCGAAAGGATAATAAATGCAACAATTCAACAATGATAACCACACATGTGCACAGAATTAAGATAACAGCATCAATCAAGCTCTATCGTTGTCTAGGGGTTAAATGACCAATTTCAAAATGACTCAAAGTTCAGTCCAGTTTGTAGTTCAGTTCGCAGTAATCGTTGCCATGGCGGTGGACAACGTGGGGGAAGAGAGAGATAGAACAGGAACAACTGATCATTCAGAACGGCTTCACTCACAGACCAGCGAGATGGCTCACAAACAGCATTTGGGCGGGTCCTTGGTGATGTCACCTGAGGTCACCGACTGTGACCCCTCCTCCAGATGCGGTCGATCCTCTGCAGTGAACCCGGCACCCAGGCAAGGGCGGACACACACCGGGTTCCCGCTGATCGTACCTTTCCACCCTGTGCGTTGTCCGGTTCTTCTCACCACTCGTGAGAGGCGCACCGCTTCCAGGGTCTCGTTACCTCGGGTGGCGTGTGTGTCTGTCTTAGCGAACCTGTCCCTTTTTATCCCCCTGCTGGGGTATCGCCTGTCCATCACTTCAAACAGTTCAGGGCTCAAAGGGGGGAGCCGCTCCAGACAGCTCTTCCTCCCACATCCCTTCATTACACATCTCCAGACGCTGCTCCATTGTTCCTTATCTCTCCTTCCCCTGAGGGCAGGTGGCAGACCAACTGCTGATGCCACTGATGCTAGCCCAGGCCAGCAAACATCTTAATTTTATGTGTATTCTCGTAACACTTCCCCCCTTTAAGGATTTTTACCGGGAGGTAAAAATTACAAACATGACTACATTATCTGATACATACACAATATACATCTTTAACAGTTATTTAGCTAATACAGAGAATTTGAAGCTGTCAACACCTTGACAGACAGTCATCACATTTTCTGTTCCTTTTACACGTGTTATTAATAATCCCTTAGACCAGGCTCCAACTCAGCAAACTTCATAGTGGCCAAAAACACTGATGAATTGCGACCAATGTAACCTCTCATTTGGTTTTGTCCCGGACCACAATAACAAGGGTCGTCCCATTCCGACTCAGTTTTCTCTCGCAAGGGCTTAGTAGGAGGGGGACGGGTATTGACCGCAGAGTTATTGCAAAACTTCCTGCAGTACCCCACCATCTCCAAGAGCCTTCTGAGGGCCCTCTTGTCTGTCGGGGTTGGGAGGTCAGCGATAGCCTGCACTGTAGCTTGCATCACTGCCAGCTGCCCCCGTGTCACCACAATTCCCAGGTAAGTGACTCTCGTGTGGCCGAATTCATTTTTTCCAAGGCTCACTATCACGCTGGCTTCAGACAGCCGTGTTAAATTGCCAATACACACCTCTGTGTTCATCAGCCCTTTAGTCACTGAATTACTCAAAAAATATGGGTGTTGTTTGCTTGGCTGCCCTATTGTAACAGACATAACCCAACGTCCCAGTTCTTTGCATTTCCTCGGGACAATCAAACACATGGGTGCGAGTCGTTTAATTACTCCTTCGGGGATTAAGGGAGAGACCGTATCAGTAGACCTGGCCAAAACAATAGCCTTCTCCCATCTGACCGATCCCATCCTAATCTTTTCAAAATGGTTTTTTCCTCTTATCAAGGGGCCCCTAGCTTCATTGATTTCCACGCTAACACCGACTAGGTTTGTTAGCATATCAAAAGCCGGTGACCGTCTCAGTTCGCGTCGGTCATGATCAATAACATTTTTCCCCCTGGGCAGCCGGTAACT
Source organism: Mobula hypostoma (assembly GCF_963921235.1). Taxonomy (NCBI): domain Eukaryota; kingdom Metazoa; phylum Chordata; class Chondrichthyes; order Myliobatiformes; family Myliobatidae; genus Mobula; species Mobula hypostoma. The sequence continues at coordinate 81,914,096 of NC_086103.1, read as the reverse complement.
CTCTTTCATGATTCCACCAACTGTTTCCTCCAGCACCGCAAAATGTCCACCGGGGGGTACCTCGTGGGCCATGTTAAAAACCTCATCCCCATAATTCTTTTGCACCACCCCCCACTCCTCATCTGCGGATGCTGTACTTGATTTCCCTTTCTTCCTTAGCACTTCCTCATCCGCACAATAGCCTACTAGTTCCCTTGTCAAGGCTGTGTCAGAGAGAGCTGTCTCGGCCAAAACCATCAGCCCCTCGTCTCGCTCCTGCGTCTGCACAAATTCTTTCCTGGCTACTGCTACGTCCGTCCCAGCTCCCTCACTACCTCTTATCTCACTACACCCTGTCTCATACAAGGTTGGCAGAAATGTTTCAGCCAAATTCACCATCGCGGGCGGGGCCTCCATGCTGGCAGGCTGACCCGTCAATCTCACGACTGGGAACACGATTCCTCCGGCGATGTCATTACCGAGCAAGACTTCCACGTCTTTCATCGGTAATTCGGACCTCACCCCAATCGTGACTCGTCCAGAGACCAGGTTGCTCTGTAAGTGTATCTGGTGCAAAGGGACTGACTCTGTCCCTTCCCCAACACCTTTGACCTCTACCTCCCCAGTCTGGGTCTCTGAGCTAAACTCTAATACACTCTTCAGTATTAGTGACTGACACGCTCCCGTGTCTCTCCAGATCCGCACTGGAACTGGTTTTAACCTCTTTTTCATTGACACCAGTCCGGCCGAGATAAACCTCTCGCGCCCTTCCTGGACTTTTTCAGACCTGTCCTTCCCTAGCGGTTCGCTTAACAGCTCAATACAGCCATTCAAAATTTCCGCTTTTCCTTTCCCCGTCTCCTTCCTTGGGGCAAAGCACCTGGACGCAAAGTGTCCGACTTTCCCACAATTATAACAGACGACCCCAGGAGACTTCCTACCAGGCTGCTCCCGGTCTACCTTATCCTTTTCACTAGTCCCCAGCTTACTTTCTGACTTTTCCGGCGGACTCTCCCCGCCGTCCTGACTACCCTTCTGGTAGCCTTTACTCGGGGCAACCTTCATTTTATGCGTCAACGCATACTCATCCGCTAACTTAGCAGTTGCGGCTAACGTGGCTGCCTCTTTCTCATCGAGGTAGGGTCTCATACCCTCAGGGACACAACCTTTAAACTGCTCAATCAGAACCAGTTGCAGCAGTCTGTCGTAATCCCCCTCTACCCCTTTCGAGGCGCACCAACGCTCACAATATGTTTGCATCTCACGAGCAAACTCCAAATACGTGCGGTCCCACCGCTTCCTCGCATTCCGGAACCTCTGCCGGTATGCCTCCGGGACCAACTCATAAGTCCTGAGGATGGCCTCCTTCACCACCTCATACTTCTGGGCATCTTCCGGGGATAAAGCGGAGTAAGCTTGTTGGGCTTTCCCTTTCAGTACACTCTGAAGTAAAACAACCCACTTATCCCTCGGCCAGTCCTGACTTATAGCTACTTTTTCGAAGTGGAGAAAGTACCGATCCACATCGGTATCGTCAAATGGGGGAACCAGCCTAACCTCCTGGGTCGCCCGGAACCCTCCACCTTGGTTCGGCACGAGCCCCTGCTCGGCCCTTATCTTTAACTTCTCCAGCTCAAATTCCCTTTCCCTCTGTTTCTCCTCTCTCTCCAACTGTCTGTCCCTCTCTCTCTCTTCTCTCTCCAACTGTCTGTCCCTCTCTCTCTCTTCTCTCTCCAACTGTCTTTCTCTCTCTTGCCTTTCTAACTCTCTCTCTTTCTCCTGCCTTTCTAACTCTCTCTCTTTCTCCTGCCTTTCTAACTGCCGTACCCGGAACTCGTGCTCGAGTCTCAGTTTTTCAAGCTGTACCTGTACCGCGTCTCCAGCAGGTTTTTCAATAGACACCTCCCCCAGCTCACCTTGGGGAAACACACCTTTAGATACATAGTGCTCCACAATAGCTCTGTGTATCTCCTCTCTCCTCATTGTCGACTTCACCTTAGCAAGATTCACCCGTTTTGCCACAGCTATCAATTCCGATTTCCTGGCATCCTCTAATGCCTCCAAGGTCGGCGCCTTTATAAATTCCTCAACCTCCATTTCTGCTGTTTGTCTTTTCTTTCTTTCGGGAATTTTAACCCAATCAATTTACTCCGTCCCAAATTTAGCGTTCAAAATCGCGGACGAGAACCCCACTTATGTTACGTACCCCGTAACTGGGTTGCCAAACCAGCAGAAATGGATCACTCAGTTGGAGTCTGGAGTACTAGAACTAAGAAAGTTTTATTAAAGAAACAAGCAACACAGTAATCGAAAGGATAATAAATGCAACAATTCAACAATGATAACCACACATGTGCACAGAATTAAGATAACAGCATCAATCAAGCTCTATCGTTGTCTAGGGGTTAAATGACCAATTTCAAAATGACTCAAAGTTCAGTCCAGTTTGTAGTTCAGTTCGCAGTAATCGTTGCCATGGCGGTGGACAACGTGGGGGAAGAGAGAGATAGAACAGGAACAACTGATCATTCAGAACGGCTTCACTCACAGACCAGCGAGATGGCTCACAAACAGCATTTGGGCGGGTCCTTGGTGATGTCACCTGAGGTCACCGACTGTGACCCCTCCTCCAGATGCGGTCGATCCTCTGCAGTGAACCCGGCACCCAGGCAAGGGCGGACACACACCGGGTTCCCGCTGATCGTACCTTTCCACCCTGTGCGTTGTCCGGTTCTTCTCACCACTCGTGAGAGGCGCACCGCTTCCAGGGTCTCGTTACCTCGGGTGGCGTGTGTGTCTGTCTTAGCGAACCTGTCCCTTTTTATCCCCCTGCTGGGGTATCGCCTGTCCATCACTTCAAACAGTTCAGGGCTCAAAGGGGGGAGCCGCTCCAGACAGCTCTTCCTCCCACATCCCTTCATTACACATCTCCAGACGCTGCTCCATTGTTCCTTATCTCTCCTTCCCCACATATGAATTTACAAATGCATACACATACATATCTATGCATGCACACTTACATTCACACTTGTGCATACACACATTTACACACCTATGCATGTACATATACATATATCTATATCATACTCCATGGTATTGAGAGCGAGCTGTTGCCCGTGCAGCAGGCTCTCCCTTTCCTGGAAGCGAATGAGTTGAAAGGAACTGCAGAAACTGATGACCTTTGACATCAGTGGCATCATAGGAGTTGCCAGTTAGCATTGAAGTCAACATAGGACTGCCTTAGGAACTCCAGCCCTAGATTTTACCTCGGAGGTTTACTCCCAAAGCCTTCCCAATGAGTAGCCAAGGCAGTGGAGGCTTGAGATCAGAGTTTTCCTTCTCCTGGGTGAGCTGCCAATCATGGCTGATGAGCCTCATCTTCCCGAAGTGACTGCTTTCACACACAAGCACTCACATACATATATGAGCTCAGTACTTAAATACTGATTTCAACTCACATAGGTGAATGATCTAGGGGTGCTAGTGCCAATAATGGTCTCCTCTAGAAGTTCATGTAATTAATTGCTAAGTAAATGTAATTGTTATGTCCCTTTTCCTGCCAGGAACATCCAGAGATACAGGGAATACAGGCAGGGATGGGGATTTAATGCAATGTTCAGTGTTTGTGGCCATCTCAATACCAAACACATATGTTTGCTGTTGTGTGCTGAGGGTAGCAGACACCAACAGAATCAACAAACTCATTCGTAAGGCCAGTGATGTTGTGGGGATGGAACTGGACTCTCTCACCGTGGTGTCTGAAAAGAGGATGCTAAGTTACATGCCGTCTTGGTCAATGTCTCCCATCCACTACATAATGTACTGGTTGGGCACAGGAGTACATTCAGCCAGAGACTTATTCCACTGAGATGCAACACAGAGCGTCATAGGAAGTCATTCCTGCCTGTGGCCAGCAAACTTTACAACTCCTCCCTTGGAGGGTCAGACACCCTGAACCAATAGGCTGGTTCTGGATATATTTCATAATTTACTGGCATAATTTACATATTACTATTTAACTATTTATGGTTCTTTTATTATTTATTATTTATAGTGCAACTGTAACAAAAACCAATTTCCCCCGGGATCAATAAAGTATGACTATGACTATATGACTGCACTCTTTTGCCAATATGGGAAAAATCAGAGACAGTGATAGAGCTGTCAGGCATAACAGCTTAAGCTTTGACAAACTTCTATACATGTGTAGTGGACAGTGAACTGACTGGCTGCATCACAGCTTAGTATGGAAACACCAATGCCCTTGAATGAAAAATCCTGCATAAAGGTGGATTCAGCCCGGTACACCATGGGTAAAGCCTTCCCAATCATTGACCACATCTACATGAAATGCTTTCGTAGGGAAGCAGCATCCATCATTAAAGATCTGTTTTTGCTGCTGCCGTCAGGTAGAAGTACAAGAGCCTCAGGACTCACACCTCCAGGTTCAAGAACAGTTACTACCCCTCAACCATCAGGCTCTTGAACAAAAGGTGATAACTGCAGTCTCTTGCTCGTCCATTGAGATGTTCCCACAACTAATTATCTTACTTCAAGGACTCTTTATCTTGTTATTTCATGTTCTCATTATTTATTGTTATTTATTTATATTTGCATTTGTAGTTTGTTGCCTTCTGCACTGTACTTGATCTTTTACTGATCCTGTCAGTTACTATTCTATAGATTTGCTGAGTATGCCTGCAGATGAAACTCGGGTTATATGTGGGGACATATATGTACTCTGATAAAAAAAATTGCTTTGAACTTAGAAAATAGAAAGGACTTGAGCAAGAGAAAATGGCATGCAAATAATTTTGATCATTTGAATATGAGCCCGTCAGATGCTGAGAACAAAATTACTGTAGCAGCTCTTTTAACTCATGACTCAGTGATGCGACTTTCTTTTTATGACAGCCCTTGGTCCTATATCAGTACCAGTTGGAAGTGTAGTGACATAGTGTTTAAGTTACCGGACCAGCAGCAGAGCTGTGAGCCACTGATCCTTAAATCCCACCGCAAACAATGAACCGTGCAAGAATACACCACCCCTTCACAGCAATTCAGATGAAGCATCTTGACCTGAAACGTCAATTGTCTACTTGCCTCCACAAATGCCGTCTGATCCACTGAGCTCCTCTGGCAGTTTATGGACATCTAATTGCCAATAATGGCTGCATCATGTGAGAGAATACAACAATATGCTTTCACCTGGGAATGATCAATAATACCCTTTCATCCTGCATGTAATTAATTTTGAATCATTGAAAATAAAACAAAAGCTGTTCTGTTCATTGTCTGGACCTCAAGATGTTAGGAAACAAAAAAATAAATGGAAGAATGTGGTATGAACATCTACAAAAATAGTAAGAATTCTATTTTTTCTTGTAATGTTATACTGTGAACGTAATCAGTAGATGATTAAAGAAATCAAGCTTTTGTACATATTGTTAAAAAAAAGTAGACATAATTTTTTATCAGAATTTCATTTCTCTGTTTGTCCACTGGGTGGTGACTGAAGAACAGATCTGATAAAAGCCTAATCATATGCTCTTAACCTGAAAGTTTATGCAAGGGAGTCGAGGTTACTTTGAGGCAGTGAAAACTCCCAACAATTGCCTTTCCAAATGTGAAAAGCTAACTTTAAAAAAAGATATGGAGCCTACAGCATGTGGTGACAGAATAGTTATTTGCAAATTTTCCATACACCTTTGTGTTAAATTAGCAGTGTTGCTTCAATTCCTCAGTGCAACAATTCCACAGTAGTTGTCTTTAAATAGATTTCCTGTCTGTTTCACCCTTCTTACTTCTAAATTGACACAAAAGCCTGCAGGAACACTGTCATATCCCTAAAGTGACAGAAAAGGCCAAGTGCTCAGATTCTGAGGTTCATGCCAGGTTAAAATTCAGTCATAAATGACTTGGAAATACAAGAAATATCAGCAACTGAAAAAAAAATGACAAATGCAACAATGTCCTTGGGAAGCTATATTTGCATAAATTTATTAGTCGAAGACATGTACGGTAGATACAAACATAATTAAATACAAGAAACAATTTCTAAACATCAATCACCTTGGTAATGTTGTCCTTACACATCTTAAAAACAGCATTTTGGAAGAAAATGGAAATTAAAAATCATCAGCTGTTCAAACCTCCAACTAGAGAATTTAACTTTCCTTTTTTAAAAAGATTACAAAGAAACTGCACCTACTAATATGAGCAACACACCCGGCACATCCTGGAACAGACACAAAACAGCCTCCTATACCCTTTGTCTGCACATTACATAGAACCCATTACCAATCAGAAAGAAAAAAAAGCAAAGCATTAGATATTTAAAAAGAGCAATGTGTATATATCTGATGAAGAGATTTCCCCCTTCAGTTAATGAACCTTAAAAAGTAAAATGGTTGCAATAGGAACCCACTTTAAAGCTGAATGAAGTACATTTTAGTCTGTCTTATTTGTTTGATTGAGGCCTGCCCTGTAGCACCCTGCTTTAAAAAAATCCTGTAAAGAGTAACTCCATTTCATTGCTCTCATCAATTACAAAGATCCTTGATGTGCTTTTTAAAAAATATATAACACAATCTACCTACCACTGATGATTCTGATTTTAAAATAACCTATCTTGATCAACCTGTTGCCTTGAAAAAAAATCTGTTAAGTCCTGCATCTAAATGAGTTATTAATCAATCTTCATTTGGGTAGTAAATTTCACTCTGAATACCTTGGTCATCTGAAATTCTATGATAGAAAGAACATCAGCAGGCTTATTGTATTTAAGAGGCACATTGAGGGTGCTGAAGAGGAGGCAGCTTTGGCCTGGGGTATAGTTTAGCCAGACTTCCCTGACGAGAATTTTATGGATGGATATGGCCACTGGCAGATTTGGGTGCTTTGCTAGAGATAACAAAGGGGATAATTAACCTGTGCTAAGGTATCTTTCTCTGGCAAACACCATTTAGAAGCAAGAAGGTCTTCTAAAACCAAAATGGGTGCCATTGTCCAAAGTGGATATGGGAGTATGGAAATAAGATGCTGTTTTTTTTTATATATTCTATCCCAGATGTTTATAAATGTAATTCTCTACATGTTTGACAAGCAGTTTGGATCCTAAAAACACGAAGTATTGAAAGCATTTGTTCAGGAACCCTCGAATCCGTTAAACATTTCATCAACACAATAAGCGAAGTAATCCGGGAGTGTTCAAAGAACCCAGTTGCTGCTGTACTGCTCGATGACTGGATTTTCACTAAAACTTTTGTGGAGTCCTTTTTAAAGGTTTCATGGTGATTTTAATACATTGATACAATACCTCATGATTCTAACTAGCATGGAGTTGAGAGGTAGTGTGTGTGTTAATGCACACATACAGGCAAGCAGCAAAATTTAAGTGTGAAAGCACTTTAGGTCTTTGAAACAATGCAATGTATGTCTTGACAAGCCAATTGTTTGAAGATTCAGCAGCATGCACAATATTTGAAATGAATACAAATCAAAGGCTGCTGTTCTGTAAAAGGATGCACTGATTACAGTATTATAATATAAAATGACAGGGGGAAATTTTACAAATTGTTTTTGGCGATCGGAGCGTGGAGAGATCAGTAACAATCGAATGTTTGACAATTCTGCCTGCCTCCACTGGGAATGGAACATGCACATGGCCACTCTCCCCACCGCAGCAGATCATTCAAGTGCAGAAGGCCTCACAGTCAATTCCAGTCCTAATCTCAGCCATCACATATGGTTGTTCACTGGCATCAGTGGGATGCTGGATTAGTCCCCTGCTTTAAGAGCACTCAGATCACTGACACATTAACTTTTCACCAGCTGAGGGAAATATTTCTGCACAAACTTTGATATTTGTGATTGCAGTGTTTACAAATTGACAACATTGAATCAACTTGGACAGACATTAATATAAACTCCCCATTAGTAGAAACAACTTTTGAATCAACTGATTCACCTACAAAATCCTTTGACTTCTACTGAATTCTATTGAAGAGCCCAAGTGATGCATTGTTTACACTTTTCCTCCCTTTCGACAAATGTGAAAACTATCTGTTTTAATCCACTGTAAAATAATGTTTGAAACATAGTAACAAACAGGTTGAACACTTGTATTTCAGAGTGAATGACTTGTCTCTTGTCTGATTTATTAGACATGGTAGACGTCTGGCATTATTGCCAGCCATCAGTCTCTGAATTGCTAAGAACTGGGTGGTTAGCATGGGTTACTGCAATGCCATTATTTCACAAATTCCAATTAAATTGCACTATTTCCAGCAAAATAGTAACCATGTTGAAAGGTGGACAACTGCCTTCAAAAATATTCATCAAGCTCCCTCTGTCTCGCTCTCTCACACACACACAGCCAACACTGGCCAGATGCAGTGGTTGCGTTCCTCTGCAGTTTCCACCCAAAACCTGTTGGCTTGGAAAGGGGAAAGTAAGATTTTTCTTGACAAAGCTAATACATGCAATCCAAGTACAGAGCAACAAACTATCTAAGTTTCAACAATAAACATTAATGAGTAAAGATTAGCTTTAATTATCACATACACATTGAAACATGCAGTGAAATGTATCGTTTGCATGAAGTCAGATCTGCAAGGATTGTGGTGGCAGCCCACAAGTGTCGCCACGCTTCCAGCGCCAACACAGCACGCCCCAACTCACCATCTCTAACTGTACGTCTTTTGGAATGTGGGAGGAAACTAGAGCACCTGGAGAAAATCGTGTGGTCATGGGGAGTACATATAAACTCCTTACAGACAGCAGTGGAATTTAAACCCTGATCTTACAGTTAGCATTGTAAAACACTGCACTAGCTGTTACCCCACCGTACTGCCCCAATAAAAGAATCAAAGCACTTCCACTAAATTAGGAACCATCTGAACGAAGGGACTAAATGTAAACCAAAACTACTTTCCTTCAAATTAAAGACTCAAAAGAAATGATTACATGTAAAATATGAATTTGTTATGACAAAGCAGAGCTTGTTAAAAGCATTTAACAGGTGACTGTAATCATTGCAACCTTGCTATCAATGGGTAAAACCTGAAGGCTTAAGGCTAAATAAACAAGACATATTAAAGCAATAGCAAAGTAGCTTTCTCATCAATAAAGGCTTGAGGCACTGTCAAAATTCAATCCAAAGTAATTTTATTTTTCATGTAGGACAAACAGTTAAATTTTTGATTTTTCTGCAATGTTTCATCGTTATGGCATGATTTCTTTCTTCCCCCACCCACCCTTCCCATTCTCCTTTCTCTCCTCTCGCTCTGTCTCTTGATTCCCCTCCCTTCCTGCTGTGGACTTCAGCTGAGCGAGGTGATGTTTGAACGGCCACCAGGAGGCGCAACAATGCGGTGACCACTGCGACGAGGGCCGTCATCCACTTGAGCTCCTGTGTACGAGAGGATTGGAAAAGCATGAAGTGAACAGGCCTCTAGGGTATAAGGATTCCCCTTTGCCCACACCCTCTACACTGTGAACACTGCCCTAACTGTAAAGATGATTGGTAAGACCTGGGGTATGGGTAGTGTAATGAGTGATGGGAATATGGGCAGAATAATAGGAACGAGGGAAGGATTACTGCAACGACAGGTGGCTGATGGGCAGAAGGGCCTGTTTCTGTGCTATAACTCTAAAACTCTACCTCGACATTTCCATATTCCTCTACGACACAGAAGGCCCTTTGACCTATCAAGTCTATGCTGGCTCACAGAGCAGTTCCACTCTCCCACTGATGTTCCCTGAAATCTATTCCCCTCATATTTTCACCCTCCCCCACTCAGGTCTATTCATAATCGCTAACTAACATGCTGACTGTGAGTCTTTGGGATGTGGGGGGAATCCAAATCACCCCACAGGGAGAACATGCAAGCTCCACACACAGACAGAAACCAAGATCAGGATCCAAACCATGTGGCTGGAGCTGTGTAGCTGCAGCTCTTCTTCTTGTCCCACTGTTTCGTCCAACCCTGCCAACATACACCAGGCAACTCTGCCCTTCACTTATGCCAAGCCAGAGTTGCATTCCTCTGGAATCAGGTCAAACTTTCCTTGCGTGACCTGTTTTCCTCTTGACAGCATGCACAACATTCAGCCGCATCACCCAGCAATGCCCATCAAGTGCCAGGAATGAGCTGGTCCATTGCACTGTAAGACCCTAAGAAGCTCTTATGTGATCAGCTCTGTTTTTTTTCCCCTTCCCACTCCTGAATGGAATCTATCTCCAGTTATTGAAGTTTACTTCTGCCCCCTTTCCTCCCCACTGCACCTTCGCCACCATTACTTATATTCAAGTAACAATATGCAGAGTTGCAGCTTGGTCAAATAATTCTAGGCCAAAGCAAGTTCTCGTAATTCTTTAACACAAGAAGAAACAGCAGCAGCAGTTTGCCATTTGCCCCATCATTCAGCAAAGCCATGACTTGTCTGCTATTTGCCTTCAATTCCACCTACCCATCTGAATGTCATAGTCGATAAATATACTGAATGACACAGCATTTGAACTGGAGCACTCTGAAGAGTCACAACTTGCTGAGGAGAAAAAGAATCTTCCTTATCACAATGGGTGATCGGTTACCCTGAGATGATTCTTCCCAGTTCCATTCCCATGCCATTTACCTTGTTTTGCTTTGCGCAAAATCCTACCAATGTCCAAATGAGCAGCTCCTGAGAATTGGAACTGGGTAGTGACAGTGCTTGGTTTTGTGTGCAGTCTATCTTAGTGGATTATATCCAGTCATTGAAACTTGATATGCTTAACACAAGATAAATAAATTCCCCAGGTCACCAGGACTCAATTTTTTTTTTGATGTTTAAACTTGTTTGATCCATACCTGCATTAGATTTTGTTAACCCATCAGAAGTTCTTCCTATTGAAATGAATGGAAATATTTAATTGACAATGGCACAAGGCCAATTTTCTGAAGGGTTCAAGTTTATATACTAATTACAGCTTCAAATGATCATACTTAAGAGATATTTTTTGCTTTCATTCACCAAAATAGCTTTTCAAAGTACATTCAGGTATTTTAGCAAATAAGAATATTTTTCTATGCAGAAAAATGAATCTAAATTTCATTTTAATTAAAAGGAACTTAAATGAATACAACTACTTGATTAAAAAAAAAACTTTAATGTAATACAATGTCCCAAGGCATCAAATAAAACAAGATTTAGGAGCAAGTCCTGACAGATTTCACCCTTTCCCATGCCATGGCACAGCAGTTAACCAAGTAGCCTGAGAAGTGACTTAATCCTTGGTGGAACCTGTTCAGTAGCAGGGAGTCAGGCACACTGGAAAGGCCTGCTGGATCTCCAACTTTGTCATGGACCTCACTTTCTTAAACATGCCAGAAGCAATTAAGTCTATCGAAGGAGTTGGGGGAGTCGTGCAGGTGGGGGGGCGGGGGGGTGGAGTTCTAGTCTCAGTATTGGAAGGCCTCACTCAGTAGTGACAAAGCCCGGAGAAATAATCCTGAACCTTCTGCTCTCACATTACCATAATTAGGCTATTTGGCCCATCGAGACTGCTCTGCCATTTCAACATGGCTGATCCATTTTCTCTCTCATACCCAATCTTCTGCCTTCTCCCCGTATCCTTTCATGCCCTGAGTAATCAAGAATCTATCAACCTCTGCCATATATATATATATACACATATATATATATACATGAAGACTTGGCCTCCAGATGCCAGAAATTCACCAGTATCTGGCTAAAGAAATTCCTTCTCAGCTCCATTCTGAAAGGACACTATTCTGAAGCTATGTTCTCTGGTCTTAAGACTCCTCCATCATAGTAAACTATCAGTCCACATTCACTCTGTTGAGGCCTTGCGACGTTCAATAGGTTTCAATGAGGTCACCCCTCATTTTTCTGAATTCCAGTGAGCGGAGGCCCAGAGCCATCAGATGCTCCTCATACGAAAAGCCTTTTAATCCTGGGATCATTTTCAAGAACCTCCTTTGAATCTTCTCCAATATCAGCAAAACCTTTCTTAGATAAGGGCCCCAAAACTGCTCACAATACTCTAAATAAGGCTTCACCAGTGCTTATAAAGAATCAACATTACATCCTTGCTTTTATATTCTAGTCCTCTAGAAATGAATGTTAACATCGCAGCTTCTTTCTTCACCACCGACTCAACCTGCAACTTAACCTTTCAGGAAAGCTGCACAAGGACTCCTTGCACCTATGATTTTTAAATTTTCTCTTCATTTAGAAAATAGTCTACCTTTTTATTTCTTCTAACAAAGTGCATGACCATACATGTCCCGACACTGTACTCCATCTACCACTTCTTTGCCCATTTTCCTGCTCTGCCCAAATCCTTCTGTAGCCTCTATACTTCCTGAAACTGTCTGCCACTCCACCTATCTTCGTATCTTCCACGAACTTTGTCATGAAGTCATCAATTTCGTCATCCAAGTCAATGACATACAATGTAAAAAGAAGCAGTCTCAACGCAGACCCCTGTGGAACACCACTGGTCACCGGACACCAGAAAAGGCTGCTTTTATTCCCACTCTTTGCCTCCTACCAATCAGCCAATTCTCTATCCATGCTATTATCTTTCCTATGATACCATGGGCTCTTAACTTGTTAAGCAGCCTCATGCGAGGCACCTTGTCAAGGCCTTCTGAAAATCTAAGTACAGAACATTCACTGATTCTCCTTTGTCTATCCTGCTTGTTATTTCTTCAAAGAATTCCAACAGATTTGTCAGGCAAGATTTTCCCTTGAGGGAGGAAATAATACAGACTACAGCCTCTTTAATGATGTGCCTCCAAGTATCCTGAGACCTCATCCTTAATAATCAACTCTAACATCTTCCCAGCCATTGAGTCAAAGTAACTGGCCTATCATTTCCTTTCTTCTCCCTCTCTCCCTTATTGAAGAGTAGAGCGACATTTGCAATTATCCAGTCTTCTGGAACCATTCTTGAATCTAGAGATTCCTGAAATATCAGTACTAATGCCTCCACAATCCCTTCAGCCACCCTTTCAGAACCCTGGGATGTACACGATCTGGTTCAGGTGGTTTCTATCTATCTCTATATGAATTGGAGATCAAAAGATCAGAGGGTCCTTCCTGAGAGACAGAATCACCTGCCAATACCTTTTGGCCTCTACAGGAAGACTAGCTACTTGAACAAGTTTTGAACAAGTAGATGGCAAAGGACAGAAAATTATAAGGGGGAAAGAAATATATACAGCATTTAAAGGTAATTTCTGTAAAAGGAAAAGAATACTCACCAAAGCTTGAAGGGACTCTCATTGTTCAAGTGACTCTTTCCTTCACAAATCATGGACATTGATCCAAAGCCACCAGAAACTGACTAGATAGTTTCCAGGATGCCTGTCCTTGGACGTCACCCTACTTGTATTTCCTGCTTTCTGCACAGCCTCCTCACAGAAACCTTTAACTTCCTCTCTACTCTGAAGGCCAATTAGAATTTTGCCGATCAAAGCAGATTAGCAGCTTCCTGGTTCGAGCTGATACCCATCTACCTTACAGGCACACTTGCCAATATAAACAATAAACCAGGTTCTTCTTTCTCAGACAGTAAATAATAATTTTAAAACCTATGAAGTCTGGAATTGCTTTCTATTCAAGATGTTAAATTATATGGAAGTATAACTTCATCGGAGGAGTATCTAAATTATTTGGGAGTAGGTCTGGCTTTTGGCAAAGTTCACACTGGGATGTGACTATATGTATATAACTAACGAGGTTCAAGGTAATCCACTCTGCAAAATCTTTACATCACACTGTCCAATGCATGCTCAGTAAGTTCTGTATTATCTAGGCCAGGTGAGTTTAGCTACCCTCACTGCACCTCCCATCAACTTCAGGTACTTTTAATCAAGACAGCCCATGTCACTAATATTACCTCCTTAAATGAGCTAAGGAATCTGACCATCACTGCAGCAGCCCATCCTCCCCTCCGGCAAAGGAAAAGAGCACCTGTGTGACACTTCAGGTGAGATATTCTGCAATAGGTACTGCACTATCAGGACCCATCCAGTACAGTAATCCACTGCGTTTGGACTAGCTCTTTAGAAGTGTATCCAAATAAGCTCATCTACTGTTTTTTCCACACTGCCCTTCACATTTCTTACTTTAAAATATTTATCCACTGTCTTTCATGGAATCTGTTTCCATCAACCTTTCAGGCAATGAATTCCAGAACATATGTACCTCTCCATCCAAAAATATGTTTCTGCTCATTTCGCCAATTAGTTTAAAGTTGTGTTCTCTAGTTAGTCATTCTTGCGCTAACAGAAACTTTCCAGCAAAACTCATCATAAATTTTGAGCATATCTACTTCATAGCAAACCCAGCTTCCCTGTTCTCTCCACATAACTAATTCCTTAAGCATTAGAATCATTCCCTTCTGAACCCTTTGCAAAGCCCAGACATCAGCTTTGAATTGTGATGCCCAGCATTGAAACCATTAAGTGAAGCTTAGGTCTAACAGCTGTTTTTACAAAGACAACTATAAAAGCAACTGCACACCTCTAATCTGTCAAGTACTCTTAAGGTAAAGACATCCTGCTATGCTTATTGGTATATTTTATCAATGCAGTGCATTGTATGTTGATAGCAGAATCACAGTTGAAAAGATTGGAGCTGGAAATGTTTCCTTCAATGCTGAGTTCTTACCGGAAAGGCTGAAGCCAGACTGGTGTAGATTTCGAACTGGTTGGGGCTGTTTCGAGGGGGATGTCTTGGCTGATGCTGAGGGAGTTCCTGCTTTAGGGGTCCCTAGGTCATACACTGGACCATCGTACATTCCTCTGGGTACACCACGCACCTGTGCCAACTTTGGAAAGATAAAGGAATGTATTAGGTGAAAACTGCAGAAAGGATCAGATTATGAGACATCAGATCAGAAATGATTACCTATTGAATTGTTCACGGACACAGAACAACCTAGATTGCCTTATTCTAGGTTGAAATGATGCCCTGTGCACTGTGGAGAGACAACTACTTTAATTGCTTAAACACCCACAACCTATCACCTCTCCACCCAAGTGGGGCAGGTTTAGAATAAGCACAACTGGCTGAGAAACTGAATTTGACGGTTAAGCTTTAGCAAAACTACGCTCTTGACTTCTATGGCAAGTATGGAAAGCCCAATGGAAAACATTGCTGAAGATGTGCATAGCATCCATGAGTCAGAAGTAATATATTTAATCCCTGGCAGGAGTCCGCATAAATATTATTACAAGTCTGTGTTAATTAAACTATTCTGCAGCATGGTGCTTGGCAAAACTAAAACCAGATGTCCCACAGAAAGATTTACCTAGGCTACTTTGCATTTCTGAAGGTTATTCAACTCTAGAAGGGTTAATGCAGTTCCTGATCTCATTCATACACTTCCAGCATAAGTTCCTGGGGGAAAATGGGAGAAATTTGCTTAACGCTCCCGACTAACAAGATTGTACACTTTAAAGATTGCTAAGTGTACAGGTTAATTCGCTGTATTAGAAATATTTTAAAACATTTAAGATCAAAGCAAGATATGAACACACCAAGTCTGGTCCTTCACTGGATTTGTTTTAAGTGGAAATTGCTACAAAATGGAGTTAAAATTTGTCCCAAAGCCCAGCAGTTAAGATACTCCTAATTGATTAAAGAGATGTGACAGTGATATATAACTTGGGTTTTCTGGTTCTTATTGTGTGGTGTATGTATGTAGTTGTGAGATGAAGCGCTGTGGTGACTGATGACTGGAAACTAAATCAGGCTTTGTATCCATATGCAGCAGGAACAGGAGGAAAGAGGGAAGAATATGGTGAAGAGCAGGAATGAGAATGCAGGAAAAGCAATGTTGTGAGATGAAGGAGAAAGAACAGCAGGTGCGAGGAGACCAGAAGATACTATAGTGCCAATGAGATAGGGGAAAGATGACAAGAAAGATGGCAGCAGGAGGGGAAAGGAGTTTGTCAGTGAGATGAAGAAAAGAAGGGACAAGAAGAGTGTGTCACTGAGATGGGGTGGGGAAGGATGGATTGACAAAAAGAAAGGCAAAGGCATATAAAGAACTTGTTGGCATAACTTCTTTCACTGCTGCTAGATAGCCCAAGATGTTTTCAAACTAACAATGGTTTTAAAATATAATCACTACAATGAAGAAACTGTACCAGCTAATTTGTGCACAATAAATTACAAAAGAAACAAAGTGATTATAATTGAATTTTAGTTGTCCTCATTCAGAATAATATATTGCCCAAGGCTCTTGGGAATAAAGCTCAAGCTCTTGCTCCCCTTTAAATTCCAACAAAACGCAGGGGCGTGGCATTTGAAACATGGTACACCACACACTCCCAATTACCTCAATCACTAAGTTCCTTAACCCTGATCACCTCACTTTCACTGTGGATGCCCAGTCCCTACACACTTCTATCCTCCATCAGGAAGATCTTAAAGCACTCTACTTCTTTTTAGACAACAGATAAGACGAGTTTGCCTTCACCATCTGGCAGAACTGGTTCACACCCTCAAAAATTTCCCTTTCACTTCTCCCACTTTCACCAAACCCTGGTGTAGCCATGGGCCCCAGCTATGCCTACCTTTTCATTGGCTACATAGAATAGTCCCTGTTCAAAACTTGCAATGCTAATGCTCCCCAACTCTTTCCACTCTACATCAACGAATGCATTGGTGCTGCTTTCTGCATTCACACGAGGCTTGACAATTTCATCAACTTTGCCTCCAACTTCTACCCTGCCCTCAAATCTACTCTCTCGTTTCTTAATCTCTCTGCCTCCATATCTGAGATATCTACTGATATCTTTTATAAGCCTATTGACTTTCACAGCTAACTTGACTATACCTTTTCCCACCCTGTCACTTTTAAAAATGCTATTCCCTTTTCTCAGTTCCTCTGTCTCCATTGTATTTGTTCTCATGATGAGCCTTTCTACCCCAGAACATCTGTGATGTCCTCCTCCTTCAAAGAACAGGGTTGCCCTTGCACTACCTTTGATGCTACCCTCACCCGCAACTCCTTCATTTCCTGCACATCTGCCATCACCCCATCTTCCCACTGCCACAACAGGGATAGGTTTCCTCTACCATCCCACGTCTCCATATCCAGCACATCATTTTTCGTAATTTCTGCTATCTATAATGGGATCCTACCACCAAGCACATCTTTCTTAATGACTAAATAAACTCATCGTGAGGACTGGATCTGACTGGAAGACTGGCTACAACCCAGACTCGTTTGAGTTAGTGATGGAGAGGAGGTCCCTAAACAATCTGTTATCTATTATGGACAATCTGGCACATCCTTTCCATGACCTACTGAATAAACAGTGGAGCACCCTTTCATACACTCATTCAGCTTTGCTGTCACAAGGATTGTTACAGAAAATCTTTCCTATCAAATGCAACAGTTCATCTTTATGTGACAGAACACATATCTTAGTACAAAAGTTTGTTCTATTATTTCTTACATTATTATTGCATATATTGCAAATTTTTGCACATTGGTACATTATTACTGTGTATATTATTACTCTATTATTAGTTAAGCACAGTGCTAAGTGTATTTTTAAATGTTGCTGCTGTAACAAAGGAATTTCTCATTCGGAATCAATAAAGTATTTATTAGTATTACTACACGACTCCCTTGTCCACTCATTCCTCCCAGCACTCATTCTTCAAGCTGAACAATTGCTATGCCTAACCCTACACCTCCTCCCTCACCATCATTTAGGGTCCCAAACAGTCCCTCCAGATCAGGCGACACTTCATCTGCAAATCTGTCAAGGTCATCTGTATCCAGTGGTCCTGGTGTAGCCTCCTCTGCATCGGCAACTGGGGTACTGCTTTGTCAAGCACCTTTACTCCATCTGCCACAAAAAGTGGGATTTCCCAGTTACCTCCTACCTTAATTCAACTTCTGATTCCCATATGTCAGTCCATAAACTCTACTGTCATGGTGAGGCCACATTCAGGTTGGGGGAGGGGGGGAGCAACACCTCATATTTCATCTGGATAACTTCCTACCTGACAGCATGAATGTTGATTTCTCTAACTTCTGGGAATTTCCCACCACCCCATCTCTTCTTCCATTCCGGCTTCTCTCTTATCCCTTTCTCTTGTTCTCGCCTGCCATTACTGAGATGTAATAATCAATATAGCAATACTTCCAGAACTCCGATTGGAGGAGATGGAGGATGTGGTGGTATGTTACTTTGAATGGAACCTCTTGCTGCTCTTGCCCTGGTAACTGGTGAAGGTTATAGGCTTAGAAATTGTGGTCAGACTTGCCTAGACAAGTAATTGCACTGCCTTTTGGAGATGGTGCACACCACAGCTACTGTGTGCCAATGGTCAAGTGAAAAAAAAGTTTAACCAGACTGAGAGGCTGCAATGTCTTCGGTAGCTGTATTTCTTAATGTAACATGTCTCCAATTATATATTATGGACAGAATTGAACAGTGTCCTGGATGTGTGAATAGTATTCCTGCTCACCATGCACCTGTGGAGTGGAGGCCAGCAACCATGTGCAGAGAATTCTATATTGGAGACTTTGGCTAAATGCTTCACATAGCTTCAGAGAACAAGCAAGCCCTTGTTATAGCATGGAGTGCAGTCTCTTAAAGAATCAATCACTGGCCCCAAGGTGGTGGAGTAGACAGGCTAGACACTCCCCTGGACGGTCACCAAAGACAGGCAAAACTGAAATCAATTCACAGCAGGCTGAGGGGTAATAAAATTTGCAAAATACAGCTTTGTACCACACTAAAGCACTTCTCCTTGGTCAGTCTGGCTTTGACTTTAAAACAGATGATGTAAATGAAAACTGGACAAAATGTAGTGGGTTCAGATGAGTTATCTCCCTTTTTTATACATGAAATTGAAATGATCATCTCCCCCTTTCCCTTAAGTTATAAATAGTAAAAGCAGAAAAATGACAGATGGGTTAGAGGGAGACTAAGGGAGAAGTTTAATGGGATAATTTCCTTCCAGGTGCTCTATAAAGGATACATAAATCAAAATCCAAGAAAAACATTTCTTTCTCTCATTCTCCCTCAAAAGTTCTTGTACTTGCTGAGTATTTCTGGCAATTGCCCTCTCCATCCCAGTTTTGTTGTAGACAGGAACATAGTATGAATTTAACATATGTAAAGCAAGGGGAAACCCATTCAGGCCCTCTCGGCTTTCTCACTATTCCACATGATCACAGCTGGTCTTTTACCTCACGGCACTTTCCATCACCAAGCCCTTATCTTGTGATTCCCTTAATATTAAAAACAAAGCTATTATTCTTATTCGTGAGCACAGTCAGCGACTGAGGCTCTGCAACCCTCATAGGTCAAGAATTCCAAGGATTCACCAGCCACCTCCCTTAAATCCCTCATTGCTGGTGATTGCACTACTTGTGGAGACACTCCAACAAGGAGAAATATCATCCCTGCAACAACTGGGTCACACTCTGTAAGAACTTTGTTTCACTGAGATCACTTCTCATTATTGTAAAGAGTTTAGGGTTCAGTTTGCTTAATCTCTCTACAGAGGGCAAACTCATTATCCCAGGAAGTAACCATGCATACTCTCCCTTGCAAGTATATCCTTTCTGTATGTGCACAATATTCAGGGCCATACACTGTTTCAGCAGCATTTCCCATTCCGTCAACCAGAGCCACTACACTATAGCTGCTTGTCAACATTCAGCTCGTCATGCACAAGGGTACCCAGGTCCCTTGGAATACGAATGCAGTCAATCTCTCATCATTCAATAACTTATCTTTCCAGACAAAAATTTTATTAAGTTAGAGAGGAAGAGTTACTCTGTGGAATTATTTTTTGAGATTGTTCTAATAGTATTTTTCCAAGGAATAGATGGATGGGGCTGTAATCACAAAACATCTTCTATTATGACAACAGCTAACTCTAGAAATAGTTTTAATGTGAATGGTTAAACTTGGGTTATAAGGATTTCCAAAACACACAACAAAAACTCTGCCTTGTTAAACATCTTAACCTGAGTTTTTAGGATAGGTGCATACAAATAATTAAGAAAATCACATTTGTGCTTGAAGAAAAAAAATTAGACCCTTATACGAGCAGTTGCCTCCAAGACGACCACAACCTTGTCACTGGGTTTGGGGGCTTGCGTGCCTCAAATACCCAGAGACCTATTGATGCACTATCAATTACTCCCAAACACTGGAAGTAGAGTAAATACTGAAAGGCTTTTATTTACAGTAAATGGTCCAACGTCCATGCTGAGTATCTGCCCTGGACTGAGAGGAGGAGCAATGGCACAATCGCCTTTATTCAGGGGTCTGTGGGAGGAGCCACAGGAGCAGTCAGCAGAGCGACGTGTCCAGACAGGTGACCCAGTGACAACATATATATATGGTTTACCACACCTATATTGGTAAGCGTCAGGGCGTTATGCTTTGCCTCTTAGTAGAGTCACTCATGCCAAACAAGTCAAAGGGTAGAGGCCAGACTAAGAGTGGTTCACCAGTCCTCCATGTTCAGGGGTTCAGCTCAGGGCTAATAACTCTGACTGGTTAAAAAAAAAACTGTAATGGAAAAGACAGTGAAAAATCCTTCCACATCTGAGTGTGACGGTATTCCTGAATCTCCAACTCAGGAAATGCATAACTGACAGTGAAATCCGAGAGGAAGCTACTGACATTATGAAGGAAGCCCTGAACAGTGCCATAGATGGAGGACCTTCACTGCCGCCCTAAATGCCCATGGCACAACGGGCAGTAAGTAGTACGAAGAGTTGACACAACATCCATTGGCATGAAACCTGTAATCCCAGCCCCACAGTCCTGGGCAAGGTGAAAATGCTACATTTTCAAACAATGCAACCTATTCCAACCATTCCATTAGTAGCCTCATGTTCATCACCCACCAAACATACATCTTCCCAAAACATGTTAGGTAATGAACAACATTCTCTGCTGGAATTTGTATTCATATGTAGGAACATGAGACAAGTATTCGAGAACACAAGAGAATAGCAGGAAAAAGGCCACTCAGCTCCTCAGCCCTGTCCTGCCATTCAATATGACTATGACTGATCTAAGCTGACCTAAATTCCTCTCCTGTGGCAATTCCCAAAAAATACCTCAGCCTTTCAAATATGAGGGGTGATTGATAAGTCTGTGGCCTAGTGTAGAAGGAGATGAGTTATTGACTTGAAACTTTCTGTATTTTCACTTAAAGAGTTGAACTGCACGGGCATATAACAAGAGTTGTATAACTCATATCCTTCCACCTAAGACCACAAACTTATCGATCACCCCCACTGTGGACCACCTGGAGGTCCAAGACGCTCTCATTACAGCACGTGCAGTTCAACTCTTTAAGTGATTATGCAGAAAGTTTGAAGTTAATAACTCATCTCCTTCTACCTTAGGCCACAAACTTATCAATCACCCCTGCTGTGGACTACTTCTACAAAGAAGGGATCCGTATGCTCCACAACTACTGGACTAAGTGTGTATATGTAGGAGGGGACTATGTTGAAAAGTAAATGTGCTAGGTTTTCTAAAATTGACCACAAACTTATCAATCACGTCTCGTATTTAGCTCCACCTTAAATTGACTTAAGGATCTGGCCTCCAGCACCACCAGGCGCAGAAAATTCCAGGAGTTCACAACCCTTTGAAATCAGATGTTTCTTCACATTTCAGGTATAAGTAACCAGCCCCTTATTTAGTAGCATTGTTATATTTGCTAGCACATTAACTCTTTAGAGTAGGCATCTTCCAAATAAAATGAAGCGTGCATCACTCATCGCCATATTGTAAACCAAAATACCCACATACACTTCAGCCAGCTTGTGTCTGCGATGAAATTCTGCATGACAAAATGCTTTCAGAATCACATCACTTCTGTAATTAGAGGAATGGCAATGCATTTCTCAAGCAGAAGCACAAGCTAACTGAAAGAAACCAGACCTTGTTGGTGCAATAGTATTAATCCTTGGGGTCACCCTGTACCAAATAGCAGGAAGACGTGCTCTAGGATCACGGGAGACAGACAACACAAGTTTGTGTCCCTTTACCACTGCCTGATAAGTAGCAGGACAAATAGCTTTCTAAACCAGTGACTGAAAGCAGCATTAAAACCTTTCTTAGCAACTCACTTTAACGAAATGGTTTACCCAATATTAAAGATTTCCTCAAATAGTTGTGTGTTCAGTGGAATTGGGGGAGTAATTATTTTTATAACACCCTGTGAATCAGCTTTTTTTTGGGGGTGGGGGAGAGGGGTGGTGTTCAAGCTCCTCCATTTTGAAAACCACTGATTTAAAACACAACTAGAGATGGGTTAAAACGATTGTTTGACAGTCAACAAGTGTCTGAGCTCATTCACTTTCCAATTTCCTCCGGAGATCATAATCAGCATTGTGCAAACGGTCTCCCTTAATGAGAATTACAATTCTGAAGGAATAAGCAGCTGACTTGGGTTTAGTAAAACTGACTAAAATTCACCAAAGTGTTTGCAAACCTAGAGAGTGCAATGGAGCCAGTATCTCCTTATTTTGACGGTTGCATATGCTGTGCTCTTAAAGACTTAATTAAAAGTAACATTTCCAAAACTGATTTGCAACAACCAGGGCATTGTGCCAGAGTAATGACCCTGAGGTTGGTGAAAGGAATTATTGTAACTGCTGCTCATATAAAGTGGTGTCAGATGTTAATGTGGAGATCTGATTTAAAGCTGCAATCACTCTCCTCCTCATCTGACCCCCAACAGGAGCTCCAGACAAAACAAGGCTGCTTCAGTCTCACAGTCACCATCACTGAGGGAGGGGGCTGGGGTGAAGAATGAAGCAGGGTGTCCTGAAAATATGATAATGAGCTATAATCCTGTCAATATTGTAAATTCTCCTTTATGCTCTGCTTGACCATCTACGCACCATATTTCCCCTCTCTCTTTAACTGTGTGTGAGAATAGATCCTTAATCACCAATAGTTACTGTACACTTGAGATCCTATGATTCAGATCTCATTAGCATGTTATACATGGCATCCCAGCCCACCCACCCTATTTCACCCTCCATAATCGGGTGACTGCTGATGGAGAAAGCCTCTTCTGAAATATCATGACATTCTTTGGTAGAACATAAAAGGTTTGGGTCAAGTGTGTATTTTGATTAAATATTGAGGTTTAGATTGTGCTGACACAGAAGCTCACCAGGTTCAGATGGTTTGTTTACTATAACCATGCGGCTTCTGTGGTTAATCTAAATTTGATGTTTGAATCTCCAACATCAGTAACACTTATAAACCCATAGGGCTAATGTGGTACAAGGGAAAACGATAATTTAGTGCTAGGGTTCAAGATGGCTTAGAATGGGTCTGGATTATAGTTTTATAGCTGGACAGACCCCTCCTTTTGGGGGTGGAGATGGCGGGGGGGGGGGAGAGAAGGAGCAGTAAAACCAACTCAATCAAAGTTTGTTACATTAAGTCCGCTCAGCTTTGATAGTCATAGTCGTACTCCACCAGTGCACAATGTCCACATCGGCTGTCAATCACCCAATTACATCAATCCCTTTTTATTTTATTCTCCGTGTTTTTTGATTAATTCCCTTCAAATTTACCATTCACCCACTCGCAAACAGCAGTGTGCAATTCATAATTAATCTAGCAAACTGCAAATTTTTAGGATGTGGGAGGTAACTGGAGAACTAGGAAGAATTCCATGTGATTACAGAGAGTATGTGCAAACTCCACAAGGATGGTACCCGAGGTCAGGGTTGAACCAAGGACTCTGGAAGTGCGAGGAAACAGAACTTCTAACTGTGCTACCTTACTGCATCATAGCTTTGAAAATAAGGAAATGGCCCATGCAAAGATGAACGTACAAGATAGGAATCTGATTTGAGATGTCAATTCATGCAATTAGTAGCTTCAACATAAAAGAATAGCTTCAAACATGTCACTGTCTCCTCTTCCTCCTTTGTCTAGTGAGAGCCTCTAGGTCTGATAATGCAGCATTGATGTACTAGGCCAAAATGCCAGGAGTGAATGGAGGCTGAAATATTGAAATAAAAAGTGTTTAATTAAACAGTTCTCTGTGTTACATTGACACACTGATAAAAGTTCCACAAAAAGTGAGGAATTCCAATTGTGAAATTTACTGAACAGCCTTGGCACATTTTTGTGTTTACTGCCACATCACATCGGTTTTGGCCCCAAGCTCTCTGCATTCCACTATAAATTCAATCAGCTGCCATCATTTAGTATCCTAGCAGCCAACTTTTAAGATGGACGTTTCACAATTCAAGCAACAATTTTGCTTTTGGTAAATGAATGGATGTTGTCAAGATAATGGGGCATGGAAAGGGCTCCCACGGAGTCAATGAAAACTCTACAGATTGTTGAAACGCAATCCAAGGAGGCACCCTGATGATTCTGACTGAAGACTACCTGTGAGGGAGTTCTCTAAAAACAAGTGTAGACACAACATCTGGATGCTTGGAAAACTGGCAGTGGTAGTAGAAGCCTGCGCCCCTTCTGCTTCTTCCTGTACGCCAAAGGAAAAATGGACAACATTGTGTATGTAGCCTCTATACCCCAAATGCCACAGTGAACAACAAACAAATGGGACAGATTCCAGCAGTAGTGGTTTGGTATTTGCCTTGGGCTAGGAAGCTGAGGATGACCATGACTGCACTTCCTGAGGGTGAAGCAGTCCATTCACATGCGGGTCACATCATGTTGTAGAAGCCAGCGAACAAAAGGAATCGGGAATGAAGCTTGAGTACTGCTCTTTTAAAAATAGCAAGATCTTAGGGTAAACAGGTTGCTAAAAGTTAGCCAGTGAGTAAAGAAGAATTATCATTTCTTGAAAGAGTGAAGTTGAAAGTCTCACAGGAGATTAATTTTGGATGTTGCAATAACTCCTCCATCCTGATCAAAAAGGCCCAACAGCGCCTTTATTTCCTGCGCAGCATCAAGAAATGTCACCTCTGTCCCAGGATACTGACGGACTTTTACCGCTGTACCATTGAGAGCATGCTCACCAACTGCATCTCAGTGTGGTATGGTAATTGTCCCGTATTGGACTGCAAAGCACTCCAGCGTTTGGTGAAAACTGTCCAGCAGATTATTGGCACCCAATTGCCTATCATTGAGAACATCTACCACAAACGCTGCCTGGGCAGGGTGAAAAATATTATCAAGGATGCATCTCACCCTAACCATGGACTTTTTACTCTCCTCCCATCCGGTAGGCGCTACAGGAGCCTTCGCTCCTGCACCAGCAGGCACAGGAAGAGCTTCTTCCCTGAGGCTGTGACCCTGCTGAACCTCACATCACAGTGTTAAGCAGTATTGCACCCATATTGGACTGTCTCAGTACTTTTACATTTGTATGCTGTAGCCCTTACTTTTTATTTGCAGTTATTTTGTAAATAATACTATTCTTTTGCACTTCTGGTCAGATGCCAATTGCATTTCCTTGGCTTTGTATCTGTACTCGGCACATTGACAATAAAGTTGAATCTAATCTAATCTAAAGACCGCAGCAGCAGCGGTAGGTACCAAGAAGGTATGGTCAAGGGAGCAAAGGAGCACCTACAGGTTTGCTTTGAGTCAGTGGACTGGACAGTATTCAGGGATTCATCTTTGAATCTGGAGAAATACACTACATTTGTGAATGAATTCATCAAGACCTCTGGGATTAGTGCATACCTTTGAAGACATTCCCAAACCAAAAACCATGGACAAACCAGGAGATTCATAGTCTGCTGAGGGCTGGATCTGTGGTGTTCCAGAACTATACAAAAAGTCCAGGTAGGACCCACAAAAGGCTGTATTAAGAGCGGAAGAAAAACTATTCCGATTGAGGTTAGAGACTGAACTGAATGCACGCCAGTTCTGGCAGGGTTTGCAGGCCATTACTTTCTACAAAGTAAAGCCTAACGTCATGAACGACTGTGATACTTCACTCCCAGATGAGCTCAACACCTTCTATGCACGTTTTGAAAGCGAGAATAAACTACACCGGTGTGAATCCCTACAACATCTGGTGACCCCGTGATCTCTGTCTCAGAAGCTGCCATCAGAACATCTTTCAAGACAATGAATCTGTTGTATTTTGTAACTCCAGAAATTATATAAAAGAAAATAAAAACATGCGAGCCTGGGAGAACATGTACACTTAATTTGAATTCCAGTCAGGTGTGCACATGACTTGGTTGCGTAATAATGTATGCCATTCATGTTCTTCACACATGTAACCTTTTACCGCTGTACCATTGAGAGCATGCTCACCAACTGCATCTCAGTGTGGTATGGCAATTGTCCCGTATCGGACCGCAAAGCACTCCAGCGTTTGGTGAAAACTGTCCAGCGGATTATTGGCACCCAATTGCCCACCATTGAGAACATCTACCATAAACGCTGCCTGGGCAGGGTGAAAAGCATTATCAAGGATGCATCTCACCCTAGCCATGGACTTTTTACTCTCCTCCCATCCGGTAGGCGCTACAGGAGCCTCCGCTCCCGCACCAGCAGGCATAGGAAGAGCTTCTTCCCTGAGGCTGTGACCCTGCTGAACCTCACATCACAGTGCTAAGCAGTATTGCACCCATATTGTACTGTCTCAGTACTTTTATATTTGGGTGCTGTAGCATTTACATTTTATTCGCAGATCGAGTACAGAGAGGAAATTAAGAACCTGGTGGCATGATGCGAAGACAATAACCTATCCCTCAACATCAGCAAGACGAAGGAATTGGTTGTTGACTTCAGAAGGAATAGCGGACCGCACGACCCAATTTACATCGGTGGTGCGCAAGTGGAGCAGGTCAAAAGCTTTAAGTTTCTCAGGGTCAATATCACAAATGACCTGACTTGGTCCAACCAAGCAGAGTTCACTGCCAAGAAGGCCCACCAGCGCCTTTACTTCCTGAGAAAACTAAAGAAATCTGGCCTGTCCCCTAAAACAGGGGTCCCCAACCTTTTTTGCACTGTGGACCGCCTTAATATTGACAGTATTCTTGCGGACTGGCTGACCCGGGGGGTGGAGGGGTAGGGTTGCCAACGGCCAAGAGTAGCAGTCAAATATGTTGTGTTTACCCAAGAAAGACTACAATGACCATGAAGCCTTGCGCGGGCACCATTGCGTATGCGTGTACCTGCCGATTTTTTTTCTGCAAATCGTTTTTGGCGATTCTGTTCGGGGGTGGGGGGGTGTTAATCACGACCGGAATATAGGTGATAAGTGGCCAATACACTCAATTTCGTTTCTAAAAGGGTTTATCTAACGAATTTAATATTAAACACACAGTGCATATTTTCCTCACATGAATATAGTGATAAGTCAATTATCAGGGGAGGACAGGGAGCTTTAAGTGTTAAATGAACTTCCAGTAGAAGTGGCAGAAGCAGGTTCGATATTATCATTTAAAGAAAAATTGGATAGGTATATGGACAGGAAAGGAATGGAGGGTTATGGGCTGAGTGCAGGTCGGTGGAACTAGGTGAGAGTAGCGTTCAGCACGGACTAGAAGGGCAGAGATGGCCTGTTTCCGTGCTGTATTTGTTATATGGTTATATAAGTCAATAGCATCATAACAATCTAAGTAACGTTTGGATATTTTCTCCGTATGAACATACAAAATCATTGCAACACACCAATATCACTGAATCAGTGGGAGCCCTGGGCTTGTTTTCCTGCAACCAGACGGTCCTATCGAGGGGTGATGGGAGACAGCGATACTTGAACGGGGTTCCTTATGTCCAGTCTATTCCGCAATTTAGTTTTCGTTGCATTCATTGCAGAAAACTCCGCTTCGCAGAGATATGATGTTGGAAATGGAAGCAACGTTTTCAGTGCTTTTGTGGCTATCTCAGGATATTTAGCTTTGACTTTGATCCAGAATGCTGGCAGAGATGTTATGACAAATATACTTTTCAGCCCGCCGTCATTTGCAAGCTTAAGGAGTTGATCTCCTTCCCGCGCTGACACGGATGACGCGCGGGTAATGACCTCGCATGTGTAATGGCTCAACAGAGCGTGACAGGGAATGAGAAAAGGTGCAGCTGACTCACATCGGCAAATCATATCATTTCCTCGCGGCCCGGTGGTTAGGGACCGCTGCCCTAAAACCCTCTCAAATTTTTATAGATGCACCGTAGAAAGCATTCTTCTAGGGTGCATCACAACCTGGTATGGAAGTTGTCCTGTCCAAGACTGAAAGAAGCTGCAGAAGATCGTGAACACGGCACAGCACATCACACAAACCAATCTTCTGTCTGTGGACTCACTTTATACCGCACGCTGTCGGAGCAGTGTTGCCAGGATAATCAAGGACACGACCCACCCAGCCATCACACCTTTCGTCCCTCTTCCCTCCAGGAGAAGGCTCAGGAGCTTGAAGATTAGTACGGCCAGATTTGGGAACAGCTTCTTTCCAACTGTGATAAGACTGCTGAACAGATCCTGACCCGGATCTGGGCCATACCCTCCAAATATCCGGACCTGCCTCGGTTTTTTTACACTACCTCATTTTCCATTTTTCTATTTTCTATTTATGACTTATAATTTAAATTTTTAATACTTACTAATTGTTTACTATTTTTAATATTTAATATTTGTAATCCAGGGAGCGGAAAGCGCAGAATCAAATATCACTGTGATGATTGTACGTTCTAGTATCAATTGTTTGGCGACAATAAAATATAAAGTATTTTGTAAATAACACTATTCTTTACATTTCTGGTCAGATGCTAACTGCATTTCATTGGCTTTGTATCTGTACTCTGCACAATGACAATAAAGTTGAATCTAATCTAATCAATTATGTAAAGAATGCTTAATTAAACAATTAATATTACTCAAATATTAATTACACTATACTCCTCCCTGCTTAGTATAAAATTCAACTCAATAAAGAATGCATCTCAACTATATACATAATATGCTATACAATACAGCTACTTTATACACATCCAAGCTCAGTAAGTTTTAAGTTGTCCCATTCAGACAAAGATTTAATCACTTGGAGGATTTCTTAATCTTGTGGGATAACTTGTTCCTGATTGGGGGTGGGGGAAGTCACTCTGCTCAGTGGGAGGTACTTGTGGCTGTGAAACAATCTCAGATTCTGGAGTCTCCTCCATGGTGGTTGTAGAAGTTGATTCCAGGACAGCAGGTAGTGATTCTGACAGCACTGAACACCTTTCTTCTCTAAGACTTGATTCTTCTCTCTGCAACTGATTGATGTGTTGTCTTCAGACGACATCTGGCACAATATCCACTGTGTAGGAGAGTGGTCCTGTTCTGTCCTTAATCTTTCCAAGTGCTCACTTCTGATTCACCTCTGTAGTCCCTCAACAGGACTGCTTGTTCAGGAGTAAAAGCATCAAACATCCTTGCGTGAAGAACCCTCAATTTGTCTCAGCTGTTTGTCCTGCACACGCCTTCTGAGATGGTGTTTGAGAAGAACCAAGCAAGAGCACAAGGAATGACCCAGGAACAGCATAACTAATGAGCTGTTGGTTGTGGAGGGTGCTGCATTGCAATATGTGAGGAAATTGGTAAACTTTTGATTCAGTGTCAGTGTAGTGTGTTCTGCTGACATTGCTTGCAGTGTAGTCTTTAGACTCTGGACAAATCTTTTCACCAAGCTATTTGTAACCGGACGGTACAGTGCAAATATAATTTGTCTTATTCCATTTATTTTCAGGAAATAAATGAAACTGTTCCACTACAAACTGTGGCCAATTGTCACTGACTAACTGTTCTGAAACACCAGTCCTCGAGAACAGGCTTCTCAACTTATTAACAGTGTGCGAGGCTGTAGTAAAGACTATTGGGAATACTTCTGGCCACTTGATAGCTACATACACTACTAACAAGAAATGGTTCAGCAAAATCCACATGACTCCTCTGCCAGAGCATGCAGACCATTCCCAAGGATGGAAAGGCACTGCTCTTGGAATCTTCTGGATATGTTGGCATCCTGAACAGCGCATTGCAAGCTGCTCGATCTGCCAATCTATCCCAAGTCAGCAGACAAAGCTTTGAGCCAACGCTTTCATTTTGACCATGCCTAGATGACCCATGTAGTTCCTCCAACACTTTAGCTCTCTGCTTGGATGGAACAACTCTCAATCCTCACATAATCAATCTCCATCAATGGCAAGTTCATCCCGGTGCTGGTAAAATAAATCAGGAAAGTGGAGTTTCTGCTGCACACTTCAGCCATTTTGGGTGGCCATGTAGACCTGAGACAGTGTGGGGTCTTTTGGATCATCACTGCTGTAATCTGGAAACCTTCGATTTGCATCTGGGAGAATATATCAAGAGAAGTGTTCTCTTTAGTAAATTTTGCAGATATTTCCTTTTCCAAGGGTACACAAGACAATCCATCAACACTTCCAAGATTAGTTGTCCTCTTCAATTTGGTTTTGAAATTGTGTCCTTCCAGAAACAGAGCCCATCGCAGAATATGTGCTTTAGCTGTTAGTGGAACATGCTTCTGTGGTTGGAAGATTGACACTGGTGGTTGATGACTGACAATGAGGGTAAATGCTCTTCCATCCAAGTACTGGTTAAAGCCAGATGCAAGGCCCCTCTGTCAATATGTGCATAATTTTCCTCTGTAGTGGTAAAGGAATGTGATGAAAGGCAATGAGTGTTCACCTCTATCACACATAATGTGACGTGACTGCACCTATACCATAAGGTAGGTGTCACCGACAAGCTTCACTGCACAATGTGGATTATAATGTGTCAGTACAGTGTCTGACGTCACCATTTCCTTTGTCTTTTGGAAAGCCACCTTTCACTGCTTTGTCCAATCAGTGGCAATGTGTTCAAGGTTTGGAGTGCAGTAACCAGGTTTGTCAGGAACCTGTTATAGTAATTGACAAATCCTAAAAAAGACCATAACTGTGATACATCCTTTGGCCTTGGGGCATCCATCACTGCTTGAATTTTCTCAGACTCTTGTTGAAATCCTTGCTCATCAATGAGGTGACCACAGGAAGTGATGCTTGGTTTGAAGAATTCACACTTGTGTAGTGCACTGAGGCCATAATCTTTTAATCTTTTTAAAAACGGTCTTGCGATTTTGGAGATGTTCCTTGCCATTCTTGAACACTGTGGCGACATCACCCAGTAACTTTCTTAATTCGCTTTCAGCTGACTCCATTACAGGGATGTGGCATGCAAATGGTGGATGGATCTCCAATCTAGTTGTAGTTATCTCAGCCAATCGCACGCCCATAATGCCGGCTCTCCTAATTTTATTTTAGCGATATACAAGCCCAATGTGGCTTGTTGGTTGTTGTACTTCACTGTTATGAATGTCATTCCAAAGGAGTCATCTTTTCTCCAGTTTAAGTTCTTAGCTGGATAGCTGCAAGCTTCAGTTCAGTATCTTGGAAATACCATTCAAACTCATTTTGTGGGATGACTGAAACAGCCACACCAGTGTCCAATTATATTTTAATTAATTTGCTGTTCACTACTGGTGAAAGTTACATTGCTTGTCTCCTGTTAGTTTTCATACTGTAAAATATCAAAGCTATCCAGTCCTGTGTCACTCTCAAGATCAGATTTTTCATCAACAGCATGCAGGTTAATGCTCTTTTTGAAACTGCAACTTGGCTTTTCAATCTTCGTCTCTTCCTTGTGCAGTCCATTTATTTCTGTCTGCCCAACATGCTCGTTGCATGTGTCCTACTACTCTGTTGCATTTTCTGCAAGTTGCACCTTCAAACCTGCATTGGTCTGGTGTCACAATGGTAGCACTATTTGTTTGGCCAGGCCCATTTCAGTTTTACATTGCAATCTTGTTTACGTACACTTTCATTCCTGACTGCAATTATGTCTCTGGCTGCTTTTGCATTGATAGTGATATCAACTGCTCTTTTAAATGTGAGTTGTTCTTCAGTCAGGAGCCATTTTTGAATGCTTTCTTGTAAGATTCCACTAAGTGACCTCTTAAGTGCATCATTAAGCCCATCATTGAAATGACCATGCTTAGACAATCTCTTCAATTTAGCCACATCAGTTGAAATGGACATCTCTTCCTTTTGATTCTGCATATGAATCCTAAAACATTCTGCAGTCAAAAATCAGTTTGGTTCTAAGTGTTCCTGCATTACTTTCATGATATCAGTGAAGCTCATTTCGGCTGCTTTAGTTGGAGCAGTTAAACTTCTGAGCAAACTGTATGCTCTTCCACCAATTACACTCAGCAAAACCGGCACTCACTTCTTACTGGCTATCTAATTTGCTTCAAAATACTGCTCAATTTGTTCAAACAGTATATTTACAATATTATTATTACTGAAATATTAAATACACAACAAAACCTTCGTAAGGTATCAGGTCCCGATAGATGCTTCAAAAGGGTGATAATCAGACCAGTGCCCAAGAAGAGCAGGGTGAGCTGCATCAATATCTACAGTCCAGTGGCACTCACATCTACTGTGATGAAGTGATTTGAGGGACTGGTTATAGCTGGAGCCAACTCCTGCTGAAGCAAGGATCACACCCTTTGCAATTTGCATATCGCCACAAAGGGTCTATAGCGGATACAATCTCACTGGCTTTCCACTAGGCCTTGGATCACCTGAACAATAATCATACCCAAGACAGGCTGCTGTTTATTGATTACAGCTCAGTGTTGAACACAATCATACCCTCAGTTCTAATCAACAAGTTCCAAAACCTGGTCCTCTGTACGTCCCTCTGCAACTGGATTCTTGATTTCCACGAGGGAGACTACAGTCAGTGTGGATCAAAAATAATATCTCTTCCCCGCTGCAATCAATACTGGCACACCTCAAGGATGCATGCTTAACCCACTGCTCTACTCTCTTTACACCTACGATTGTGTGGTTGGGCACAGATCAAACGGCATCTATAAATATTCTGATGACATAAGTATTGCTGGCAGAATTTCAGATGGTGTCAAGGAAATGTACAGGAGTGAGGTAGATCAGCTGGTTGATTCTGAGTGGTGTCATATCAACAACTTTGCAATCATCATCAGTAAGACCAAGGAACTGATTGTGGTCTTCAGGAAGGGGAAGTCAAGGGAAAACACATCAGTCCTCAATGAGGGGTCAGCGGTGGAAAGGGTGAGCAGTTTTAAGTTCCTGGGTGTGAACATCTCTGAAGACCCATCCTGGGCCCAACATATTGATGCAATTACAAAAACATGACAGTGGCTATATTTCATTAGGAGTTTAAGGAGACTCAGTATGTCAAAGACACTCTACAGACACTAATTTCTACAGATATACCATGGAGAGCATTCTAACCATCTGGTATGGAGGGGCATAGGACTGGAAAAAGCTGCAGAAAGTTGTAAACTCAGCCAGCTGCATCATGGCACTCGCCTCCCCAGCATCGGCGACACCTTCAGAAGGTGACATCCATCATTAAGGAGCTGCACCAGTCAGGACATGCCCTCTTCTCACTGCTACCATCAAAGAGGTGGTACAGGAGCACCTCCTTTCCCACTGCCATCAGATTACTAAATGGACACAAACACTAGCTGACTATTTTTTCTCTCATTTTGCACTACTTATTTAATTTAATTATATATACACAAACACACAGTATATATACTTATTGTAATTTAGTTTTTTTTAAATATATTGAAACGTATGCTGTCACAAAACAACAAATTTCATGACATATGCTTATGATATTAACTCTCTTTGGGAGAGCTTTAAAATGGGAAAAGATAAAGCAGTTTGGGCAAACAAAGATCAAGTTTTCTCCACAGGCACTGAAAATCCAGGAACACACAAAATACTTGTTTTCACTTAGGTCAAGATGATAGTCAACTTACAGTTTTTTTTAAAGTTGGTGAAATTTCTAGGCCAAGGTTCTAAATACCGACTGATTAGGAATCAGAAGCATAAGGAATTCCATGTTTTGTTATTTTTTTTTCTTTAACTGCACCTGGGCTTCCACTTTCTCAGACAGTGAGGTAGTAATGTTTCCACAGGAATTTTTAAAAAAACTTAACATTCATAATACTTTCCTACAGTTTCTATTTCTGGGTTATTTTAATTGGGTTTTTGCGACTGCACCTAATATTTCTAAAACAATAACAAAATTACACATTGAAAAACTGTAACAATTTCTAGCTTGATATGACTGTGTAGTAACTGTCTTACAAAATAAAACGAAGAAGACACTACCAGCCTTGTCGACAGAGGATACTCTTTTTTAAAACGATTAAGTAGCCTAACTGCAATGATAACTCCTGACAAGAGTTAATATACTTGAATAGATGCAAAAGTGCTCCAAGCTCTTCACTTAGGAATGTTTCACTCCTACTTCTCTGCCTAGTTACTGCTGTCCAAGAGGGAGCTCCATATATAGTGCAGTTGTAGCTCAATTAGAGAGAAAAAAAATTCCTTTGAACTTTTCCCTGTGTCTGTGTCAGGACTGAGAGGTGCTGACATCCTGTCACTGATGCACATTTGTAAAGCATTATGCCCAGATGTGCTAAGAAGTTCACTTACCATACATAAGGGAAGTATTACTGACTGTGTACTTCCATCTGGAGATACAGGGAAGGAAACAGGTTTTTCTGACCAATCAGATCTGCTCCAACATTTTGTAAACCTTGCACATTCTTTAATCCTCCCAGTTCTGTTCTCTATCCTTTTACTCAATCTGTTTGTACTGCTATTTCTGGGGTATACAGTTGTTCTCCTTCATAAACCTTGCATTTGATTCTGATTTTCTATTGCTGTATAATCTCTATTATTTTTGGTTTGGTCTGGGGCAAAAAAATGTACATCCTTTCAAACCTATATTTATTTCCAAAACTTTGAGTTTAAATGATCTTGTTTAATCCTCCCTTACCCTTGTAACCTTGTCCTGATCCACTGCCAAGTGAGAACTCTGATTTGCCTGCTTATGCATCTTCCCTTTCTTTAGCACACTACTGGAGGGGTCTGCCTCTATTGCCTACAACCTGAGTTCACCTAAATCTCAGTCTCGAACCCCTCTGCCATTTAAATCCTACTTTTCTGTACAGGACTCCTGTTACCTGACTTAACATCATCAGTTTGTCTTTAACAACACTTGTTGGAAGGAACACAAAGTCATAGCAGTTCATAGAAAGCTCTGGCATAAATGAAATTTATTACTCCACATATTCTTTTTACCAAAATAATGGCAATTAATCCAGGGGCCATGGCTATTGTAGGTATTCCTACTGAATTTAGCAATAGACTTTAGAATGCACCCTTCTTTAAAAACAGTTACTTTGTCCTTTTGTTTTTTACTGTCAGGGTGTTGTAAATCTGAGTTGTTGGCCAACCAAGTGACCGGTCTCCATGTAGACCTAGGTCAGGTTGCTTATCCACCAAGGAGAATATTTGATGTTGTTCAGTCGTTCAGTTGAGTCCGACTCCTCATGACCTCATGGTCCAAGTTTTCATGACAAGATACGGAAGTAGGTTGCCAGGCCTTTCTTCCATGCAGATAATGCTGCTGGCCAGGTTGAGACCCGGCTGGGCTTGAACTCAGGACCATATGCCTCGAAGTCCAGTACTGATGCCACTACACCACCAGCCGGCCCACCATGGAGCCATTGGGGGTCAAACTGCCCTTAAGTGCTGGAACGCCACACTAATAGCATTAGTTGGTGAATTTATAGCTGATGAAGTAAATGGTTACGGCTGTCTCTGGAGCTTTCTGATGGACTGACCTACCTTCCCTTCCCTGGATATTATTGCAGACCGACACAGGTATGCCTCAGCTGTTTATTTATTCAGCAAAGCAATCATAGCTAGCAAACCTTAATGAGCACAAAACATCGCACATGTAAATTTTGACTGTTATTTCAAGACAACAAGTTTCTTTAAATTCTGAGCACTGCAATTCTTATTTAACATTCAAGATAGTTACTCATTTGTTAGGCTGCTTAGCAATAAAATTATTTTGAGGTGTGTCATAGCAGATAGGCCAGAAGGTATTAGTTTTTAATCATTGTGTTACACTGTTTCCAGCTTTTGTATTTTATTTTTGGTTAGTCTCATTTAAAAGATGAATTGTAATGTTATCATTTCATTTTGGCAGTTATTAAGATTCCACACAAATACTTGTAGTTCTCTAGTTCTGATAGTTCCTTACCTTAATTTATCGTGCTTTTTTTAAACTAAGCAAGTGCTGATTTTCTTCAGCAGTTATCCTTTCATTTTAATGTATGAAGAACAAATATACCTGCTGGTGGAATGCTAAAATATATTGACAATGCATGCATGGAACATCGTAGCAGAGAAAGTGGTTGAGGAGAGTACAATAACATTAAAAAAAATTTGGATAAGAGCATGAACAAGAAAGGGTTGGAGAGATAAGGGCCATATGCAGGTAAATGGGACTAAATTAGGAGGGCACCTTGGTTAGCATGTGCCGGTTCTGCTTTCTGTGACTGATTCGATAAGCAACAGGACTGGCAAAGTTGTCCTATTAAAGAGTGAGATTAATTCCAACTGAATAGCTTCTGTTTGTGCTGTTACATTTCTATGATGCCAGGACTGAACGAACCCTTACCCAACTAAGCAGCATCATGGGCAACCATGACTACCACTGTCCTTAACACCAGCAAAGGCTGTGGCCTAAAGCCAACACTGGCATTGCTCTGGTCAGAAGAGTGAATCTACCAACTGCATGAACACAGAACCTTCTAGCAGCTTTGTTAGAGCAAAGTCAATTGCTGAATCAGAATCAGGTTTAATGTCACTGGAATATGTTGTTTTGTGGCAGCAATGCATAATAAAATATAAATTACTTTAGTACTATAACTTTATATACATTCATATGTTCCAGAAATGTTAAATGTTTCTCTTTAGGCTCCTGTACCACCTCCTTGATGGTAGCAATGAGAAGAGGGCATGTCCTGGGTGATGGGGGCCCTTATTGATGGATGCCACCTTTTTGAGGTATGGCTTTTTGAAAGCATCCTCACTGCTCGGGTGCTCTCTGCAGCTTTTTCTGATGCTGTGTAGAAGCCCCTCCATACCAGATGGTCATGCAACCAGTTAGAATGCTCTCAATGATACATCTGTAGAAATTTGCAAGTGTCCTTGCAGATATGCCAAGTCTACTCAAACTCGTAATGAAATATAGCCAATGTCGTGCCTTCTTTGTAATTATAGCCATGTGTTGGGCCCAGGATAGATCTTCAGAGATGTTGTCACCTAGCAACTTGAAACTGCTCACCCTTTCCACTGCTGATCCCTCGATCAGGACTGGTGTGCGTTCCTCGAATTCCCCAATCAATCCCTTGATCTTACTGATATTGAATGCAAGATTGTTGTTGCAACGCCACTCAACCAGCTGATCTAACTCTCTCCCATATGCCCCCTTGTCACTGTCTGAAGTTCTAC
The DNA here is from genome assembly GCF_963921235.1 of Mobula hypostoma. Taxonomy (NCBI): domain Eukaryota; kingdom Metazoa; phylum Chordata; class Chondrichthyes; order Myliobatiformes; family Myliobatidae; genus Mobula; species Mobula hypostoma. Next base: position 81,876,717 of record NC_086103.1, on the reverse strand, counting down.
CAACAATAATTGTGTCCGCAAATTTACAGATGGCATTTAAGCTGTGCCCTCCCACACAGTCATGGGTGTAGAGACAGTAGAGCAGTAAGCTAAGCACACATCTTTGAGGTGCACCAGTGTTGATTGTCAGCGAGGAGGAGATGTTCATTCCAATCCACAAAAACTGTGGTCTCCTGGTGAGGAAGTCAAGCATCCAGTTGCAGAGGGAGGTACAGAGACCGATGTTTTGAAGAGTACCCTAAAAGGCAGAAATGGGGGTTGCACTTCCCTGTCTTGCAGACAACTTACCTACTCCCTTAACAAAAACCAGTCTCTGCTTTAGACTGTCTGGAGCACTTGGGTCACTCTGCTCCAGTACTTGATAACAATTTAAAAATCCCATTCAATCCTAGCAAAAATAAAAGTAATATTAGATTTTTTAGCCAGCTTTAAACACGTTGTCACCTGATACACGGTAATAATTGGGCAGAGCACCTTTCCCTTCACAGATATCAAGTCCTCTATTCTGCCCTATTAATGCTTTACACAGGGGGCCAATAAATGTTTTGTTTGACAAGAATTACTGCTATGACCCCGACGACGTACCTACCCTCCTTGTCACCACTCCAAGCCCACTGACTTACCATAGGGATTGAAACATCAATTCCTAGTAGCTCTACTAGGACAAATGAGATGGGAGGTTGGTAGTTTGTATTATTCTAAATATGAAACGAAAGGGACTGGGCAAGGCAGGGGTAGGTTTTGTTCACTCCACAAAGGCCAATGCTCTTGTGAGTTCCACCATCTCTCACTGGGCAGCACTAGTCAGTAACAGGATATCCTGTCATATCTGGCCACATTATATATAACCAGATCGCTATTCTACTTGCTGCGTGTTTTGAAGACTACAGGCTTCAAATGAATATTAATCAAGACCAACAGAACACTGCAAACTGCAGGGCAAGTCAACTGGTACAAATCCTTCCTTAATATTCCATTCCAGTGTCCTTCAGCAAAGAGGAGTAAATATGGGCAGATAACAGAGGGTGCTGTGCTAACTATGGGCACTTGAGGGAGTTCACCATGGCAAGCAGAGGCAGTCAACAGACCAGATCATTGAGACATGATATACAGATGTGGTTGTAATTAACATGGCACCATTGACAATCAGTTTGCAACCCCAAATGTTTTCCACAGGTTTGAGCTGTGTTACAACACACCTAACTGCAATGTAATATTTGGCATACAGTTTCAACTGAAAGTTCAAAGTACATATGTCACTTTTTACTATTATATACATACAAGATTTGTTTTTTGCGGGGGTTCACAGAAAATACAAAGAAGCGCAACAGAATCAATGAAAAAATTGCACACAAGAGGGACAAACAACCAATGTGTAAAAGACAACAAACTGCAAATACAAAAAAAAACAATAAATAAACAAGCAATATTGCAAACATAAGATGAAGAGACCTTGTATGTGAGTCCACAAGTTATGGGAACCCGAAGTAGTTTTCGACAATTTCCACTGTGTTATACTACATTTGTATAGCTACTATAAATGGGGCACTCCTTCCTTGTCAACAGCGAAGTGTGCACTTGGAAGCTCTAAACACATTTACATGACTGAGGTCATAGATAAAGCTACAAAAAAAGATAGGTTGCCTTAAGACTTGAGTACTTTCTCTATAAAGGATACTGCAGGCAAGTAACCAGGCCAGGGTACCCTGCAGGGACTGGGAGGAGCCATGCCAGAATACACCTCAAGAATTGGAGGCAGACAGTCATATTAATAAATGGAGTCAGAATCCACAAATCAAGCAATTAAGTTTTGCCACATCTGATGAAACTTTGCATATTTGTTGATTAAAAGGCTTCGAAAGCCTGCCTTTAGAAGGTTCCTGCCAGTTTAGCCAGAGACAATGACAGAAACCCTAACATTTAGTAGTTTTGAACTGATCTTCAAAGTGAGCTTAGTACTAAAACAGCTTTCATCAGCTACTGGAATTAACTGCTGAACAGGAATTCATAGTTCCCATCCTGATTTGGATGTGGGCCTTTCCACTGGTTTTGCTTTTTCACATTGTGTATCTTTCTTGAGCTCTTGAGCAAATATTCAAGCTCTTGAGATATGTGGAAAGTGACAGTGCAAAGGGGAAGGGCAGTAAAAACAAGAGCAGCAGACATGCAACACATTTTCTGCATGCTTGCTATTGGTTATAATTCTGCACTTAGAGTGGAGGAGGCCAAAGATTACAGCAGTAAGTCAGTTCAGGCCGCGTGCAGTACTGTCTGGCATTCTCATATTCCCTTCTTTGTGAAGGTGGGTTTATCAAAGAAAGGTCAGTCTGAAGAGAAAGCACTCTTGGCAGAGCTGACTTGTGAGGCCGTCTGGTGGAAAGAGGCAGCTCGGTCTCCTGGTGTGGGTGTGAGAACGGAGGCACAGGCCACCTTTGTTGGTTGGCGCATGTAACTATATGGACTACTGGTGGTCCTCACCCCCTCCACCTGCTATTGGATGAGAACAGACGACAGACAGGAGTGTTCACACCCAACACAGTCCCGTCTGTATTCAATGCTTGCAGCCAAGGACAAACCTCTCCCCAACATGACACATGGGCATTTCTAGCCACTCATTTTGAGCACTGCTTTAAAGATAGGTACTCTCATATCCTTCCATTAATCTGAAGCAGACTAACCACATTTTGGCAAGTTGTACTGAGGCATATTAATATCACCCTTGGGATTTTCAACTCAACAAGCGCAGGCTCTGCAGTATGCCTGGTACTACATCTGGGACTATAATCTGTCTCCAAACTTCAAAGATCCAGTTCACAATCTAAGCTTGTCATTCATCCCCCAAACGATTTCACGTATGATCTCACAGGCAGAGGAGAGATAGCACTGTGTGTTCCTGCCTTCAGTTCACCCTGAATTACTGGGAATAAATCTCTCTCTCCAGGTGTGGCACCGGAACAAGTACTGAAGGAGTACCACGCTGTCACCCAAGCAAAACACTGTAGAAGGGTGGGGTGGGGGTGTGGTTCTGTTGCTGGCCTGAATAATCCCTCCCTCCAACATATCAGTGGGTTTCTCATTTCCTGCAGAAGCCTGATAACCACAAAGCTGATCACATCTCAAAAGCCTGAGACTAGTTAAAAGTGATTTAGGACAGTGACAGCATCTGCCTCAGGAACTTCAGGTGCAGGTATAAGGCAGAGGGAGGGGCAGAGGAACAGATTAGCCATTCCCTGTGCCAGCACCCAGTAGGCACTGTCACCTTCAGTTTCAGTCAGGGCAAAAATGCCATTCTTCTAGAACAAACTTAGCGGATCCAGGATATAGTGGCTAACCATTAAATTAAAACCCTGGGAGGAATGAAAATCATACAGCATGTGTCAATTACAATTATACCATAGGCAGGACCGGTGAGATGGAGACTGTTTTAGGAATGACGGAGGGGGAATGCAAAGTTTCCACATTCCCCAGGTGAGAGAGAGGGAACCCCATAAAAATGGATCTGGGCAAAAACAGGCTGCGGGGCAGTTGAAGGTGAGAGAGCATGTGATGAAAACTCTAGAAAGGTGGCCAACTGCAGCAGGTAATGCCACCTCAGAGGTGGGCACCAGCTTAGTGGAATCATTATGAGTGTCATGCCACATGACATGGCTGCACCTTTAGGCGTCACCAGCAAATCTCCACTGGAGGGGCAATGGGCTTTGACTCATGTTCTGATTTTCCGCTTGCCAAGCGGAGAACTCCAAGGCATAAAAGTCCAGGCCCAGCCGACATACTGAAACTGCTCTCAGAAGGGTCCAGATATCAATTTCAGGTTTTGTGGCAGCAGTACAGTGTAAGACATGAAAAGGTTACTATAAGTTACAACAAAAAGTACAGAAGTGGAAGAGCAAAATAGTGTTCATGGTTACATGGATCTTTCAGAAATCTGATGGCGGAGGGGAAGGAGTTGTTCCTAAAATATTGAGTGTGGGTCTTTAGGCTCCTGTCCCTCTCAGATGGCAATAATGGGAATGGGGCAAGTCCGAGGTAGTGAGGGTCCTTAATGATAGATGCCACCTTCTTGAAGCACTGGGTCCACGAGTCTTGAAAAACATATTCTAAAGGTGACTAGAGTTACTTTACTTGCACATCTCCACAAACACAGATTAATAGATCCCCAGGCACATTCCCAATTCCACAATCATCAACTGTAACTCCCAAAAGGCAGGAGTGGTCAATGCTGGAAGAAGTACACTTGGAACAATTCGATGAATGTTGTTGTGTAGCATAGCAGTTCATCATTCAAACATCTTCCACTATTCCCATCACATTGAGCAGCTTCAAATGCAATCCTCAAATCAACTGAATATATTGTAACAGCATCACATTCTCTATCACTACTATTCACCTAAACGTATACCAACAACAATAACCTGCAATTTTTCCTGCCTTCAGTAAAAAACCTGACCAGACACTTCAAAGCAAACCAATTAGATGTGGAGCCCCATGGGTACAAGTGAACAAAGAACAAACTGATCAACAAGACACATTTTAAAGAGGGACCTAGAGCAGGAGAGGTGATTGGTTCTGGAGAGCAGAGTCTCGAGAGCTGAAGACATGCCTGCCAATGTCACAGCTGTGATAAACCAAAGTACCTGAAGGAACACATACAAAATGAAAAAGCTCCAGTGCTCAAGCAGCGTCCATGGAGAGGAATAAACCGTTGATATCTCAGTACAAAATATTGACTGTTTATTTCATACAGCCTGACCTGCTGTGTTCCTATAGCATTTTGTGAGAGTTGTTCCTGATCTCTAGCATCTACAGAATTTCGTGTTTCTGAAATAACTGATGGTTCTTCCTGCAAACCATGGGCACCTTACCTGTTTTCGTGCCTTGATGCGCTTGTGTACGTAGTCCGAGAAGGGCTTACAAGGGACAAAGCGCCCATTTCCTGGAGTGGCATGAAGGTTTCCATCTTCCAGCACGATCTTCCCCTGGCTAATGACAACAACAGGAGCCCCACTTAACTCCATCCCCTCAAAGATATTGTACTCAGCAGCCTAGGCAGAAAGGGAAAAAGATCAAAAGGAAATGATTAACAAAGTTCTACACATACTTCAACATCAGCAGAAAAATTTCAAAGTACTAACTCTTAATTCATTTAGAGTGGCAAGTGAATTGGAACTAGTTTTGTTTCATCAAAATTACATCAACAAAAGAGGCCTTTGATTAATAGTGCAAAATGGAGAAAGAAAAAGGACAAGGGAGTGTTTAACAGGTGGCTCACATGTCTACTAGCAAAAAGGTTCTGAATAAATTTACATATACCTGTAAGCAAACAGGTAGCATGAAGAAACAAAAAACTGCAGATGTTTAAAATCTAATATGAAGACACAAATGCTGGAAACTTATACTATTGAAGATCTGCTGTCATGTTTTCTGTATCTTATGGTCTTACTTGGGGTTGAGAGGGAAATGGATCACCCATGAAGAAATAGCGGCACACTCGATGGCCAAATGACCTAACTCTGCTCCAATATCTTATGGTCTTTCTTTCTCAGCCTGGAAAGATCTTAGATCTGAAATGCTAACTCTATTTCACTTTCCACAAATACTATCTGACTTACTAAATGTTCCCAGCAGACTATTTTTATTTTTAAAGGGAGTAATGAACACCAGCTCAACATTTGATTCAATTGTTTTTGATTAAAATCAAGACACCCTTTTGACCAGACAGGTAAATACCAAGCTTATTTTGATCTCTCAACAATATAGCTCTCAAACAGACCTGCCTATGGGGACTTAACAGAGGCATATTGAAAAGGAAGTCAGCCTGATCAATGGCAATGGATCCCATTACAATTTGTTGATGATGATGCTATGTGTCTCCACCATGAGTAACTGCCATCTCCCTGCCCTATACTCATCTCTGCAGCATCAGGACAATAAATACACCTCTGTTAGACTACTATTTATTGACTTCAACATGAGCTTCAATACTTTAATTCCAAACAAACTCATCCCCAAACTCCTGGACATGGGACTCAACATCTCCCTGTGCAGCTAGATCCTTGACTTCTTGACCAACAGACCACATTCAGTAAAGATAGCAGTAACACCTCCGTCAAAATTCCCTTCAAGAAAGGTGTCCCACAAGGCCGTATCCTCAGCCCCTACTCTATTCCTTATACACTCATGACTGCATGGCCAGATTCTGCATCTCCAACTTTGCAGATGATACCATTGTAGTGGTCTCTCTCTCTTTCACAAAAAACAATGAATCAGAAAACAGAAGAGATGGACAGCCTGGTGACATGGTGTCATGATGACAATCTTTCCCTCAAAGTCAGCAAAATGAGAGTTGGTCATTGACTTCATAAAGGGGTGGTCACATGCTCCTTGTCACATCAGTGACGTAGAGGTTGAGAGAAAGAACTTCAATTTCCAAGGAGTGAACATCACCAACAGCCTGTCCCAGTCCTAGCATGCTGATGCTACAGTTAGAAAAGCTCACCACCACCTCTGCTTTCTCAGTAGGCTTTAGAAATTTGGCAGGTCTCCTTCAACCTTCACCAATTTTTATTGATGCATCATAAAAAACATTCTACCCAGCTGCATCACTGCTTGGCGTGGCAACTGCTCTGTCCACGATAGGCAAGGAACTCCAGATAGTGGAGGACACAGCACAGTATATCATGGAAACTAGTCAGTCCTCCACAGTCTGTGTCTATACTTTTCAATGCCTTGGTGTAGTAGCCAGCATAATCAAAGATCACATCCTCTTTAGACATACCCTCTTCCTACAATCACCCGCCCCACCCCCCCCCCAACCCCACAATTGGGAAGAAAATATAAACGGTCTGAAAGCATTTACCATCAAGCTTAAGGACAACATTTTTTCTGCTGTTACAAGACTATCGAATGGCACCTAATATGACAAAGTGGACGCCTGACCTCAAAATCTACTTTTTTATGACCTTGCACCTTATTGTCTACCTGCACTACACTTTGTAGGAGAAACACTTTACTTTACATTGCAATTGTTTTACCTTGTACTACCTCAATGCACTAATATAATGAATTGATCTGTATGGTCAAAATGCGAGATGTGTTTTTCACTATATATTGACACATGCAATAATAATAAGCCAATTTACTCACTTTATACCCTGCCAACATTCACTGCCTGAATTTAAATAGGAACACTTTCTCAGTAATTAATCCCTTGGACAGAAAATTTACATTTGAACCCCAAGATGGAACAGATTCAGAACCGGCAAGAATACATTACTAAAAGTGGCAACTGTTTATTATTTTCACAAGTACCAAAATAGAGTGAACAATTTTTGTTTGCATGCCATCCAGGCAGATTATGCCATACAGAAATACATCAGGTAGTTTAAAAAATACAGAATATAGAATATAATTTTACAGTTACTCAGAAAGTACAATGCAGGTAGACACTTGGGGGGTAAGGGTCATTACAAGGTACATTAAAAGTCCAAGAGTTCACCTTTGGCACATTAAAGAAGCTGTCTTTAAGGCTAGCAGTAAGTGTTCTCGAGCTTTCATGGTCTTCTACCCAATAGGAGGGATGACAAAAGGGAATAACTGGAGTGGGAGGGGTCCTTGAGTATGCTGGCTACGCTCCTCAAACAGCCGAGAAGTGTAAGCAGAGTCAATGGAGTAGAAGCCACACACATCAAGGTTGCTGGTGAACGCAGCAGGCCAGGCAGCATCACTAGGAAGAGGTACAGTTGATGTTTCGGGCCAAGACCCTTATCAGGACTAACTGAAACAGCTAGCAAGAGATTTGAAAGTGGGAGGGGGAGATCCAAAATGATAGGAGAAGATAGGAGAAGACAGGAGGGGGAAGGATCGAGCCAAGAGCTGGACAGGTGATTGGCAAAAGGGATATGAGAGGATCATGGGACAGGAGGTCCAGGGAGAAAGACCGGGGGGGGGGGGGGAAAGAGACCCAGAGGATGGGCAACGGGGATAGTGAGAGGGACAGAGGGAGAAAAAGGAGAGAGAGAAATAAATGTGTGTATATAAATAAATAAGAGATGGGGTACGAGGGGGAGGTGGGGCATTAGCAGAAGTTTGAGATGTCAATGTTCATGCCATCAGGTTGGAGGCTACCCAGACGGAATATAAGGTGTTGTTCCCCCAGCCTGAGTGTGGCTTCATCTTTACAGTAGAGAAGGCCATGGATAGACATATCAGAATGGGAATGGGACGTGGAATTAAAATGTGTGGCCACTGGGAGATCCTGCTTTCTACTGGCGGACAGAGCGTAGGTGATCAGCGAAACGATCTTCCAGTCTGCATCAGGTCTCGCCAATATATAGAAGGCCACCTCGGGAGCACCGGACGCAGAATATCACCTCAGCCGACTCACAGGTGAAGTGTCGTCTCACCTGGAAGGACTGTCTGGGGCCCTGAATGGTGGTAAGGGAGGAAGTGTAAAGGCATGTGTAGCACTTGTTCCGCTTACAAGGATAAGTGCCAGGAGGGAGATCGGTAGGGAGGGATGGGGGGGACGAATGGTCAAGGGAAGTGTTGCTTGAAATTCCAGTATCTGCAGATTTCCTCGTGTTTGCAATGGAGTAGAAGCTGGATTTTATGATGACCTGGGCTGTGTTCACAATCTTTGCAATCCTTTGCAGTCTTGGGCAGAATGGTTACCGCACCAAGCTGTGATGCACCCAGGTAAGATGCTTTCTGTGGCGCATCTGTAGAAACGGCTAAGAGTCTGAGATGAATTAGACCTGGTTTCAATTCCTGCCGCTGTCTGTAAGGAGTTTGTACATTCTCTCCATGACCACGTGGGTTTCCTCCCACAGTCCAAAGACGTACCAGTTGGTAGGTTAATTGGTCATTGTAAACTGTCCTGTGATTAGGCTACAATTAAATTGGTGGATTACTATGCGATGAGGCTTGAAGGGCTGGAAGGGCATGTTTGGTACTGTCTCTCAATAACTAAACAATAAATAATTGCCAGAACTACTGCAAAAGGGAAGTATTTGAGACATATGTTTGGGGAAGGGGGGCGGTGTGTGAATCACCACCATAAGAGGTCTCATCAGCAGTGTAACTGGGATCATCTAAACATCTGAAGTTGCTTGACTCAATAACTAACCTCGCTGAAGCAGCTTCATGCTCAAAGTTGCTCCCATATAACAGTCAAATCGAAAGTTCAGAATTTAATTACTTGTTTTCCCTGTTATGAAAGCTCAGAGCTATGAATTTTCAGCTCAGTCTCTCTGAAAGGGACTGGAAAACAATCTAGAATTTACAACATCCATTTTATTTCCCATCTTAAGAGATATGAGCTCCAAAAAGGCAGCAATGTTATGACAGGCTGGGCTATGGGCAGCTCAGCGCAAAAAAAAAACAAGTCACACAGAATTAGGTTCAGTCAAATTCCTTAGAGCCATTTCCTGGTTCAGCACTCTAAGCTGTGACCTCCACCACTCTAAGTTCACACCCCAACTCAGATGGAGCTGGATGTTCTTGCTCTGGGGTAAAAGACTTGAGGCTTGACCAAGAGAATGGGCAATGAGATAGTGTGAAGAGTGGGGAAGAACAAACAGCAGCAAAGTTTCGTGCACCCTGGCAGGCAACAGGGACTCACTACAAAAAAATGTATGCTGAATGATTCAGTTTGATCTCACAAGAGAATGGTAAACAACTCTATTTTGAGAGGGACTTGAAAAAAGATGTAAACAAAATGGAATTTAACTGTCACGTTCCCTTCCAGAACTGCGAGTAATAGTACGTTTAAGTCACATTAGGAACAAGCTACACAACAAATCAAAGTGATAGATCCCAGATGATTGTCATACTGCATTACAATTCCTCTTTCGGGCTAAATATGTTGAGTTTCAACAGGGCAGAGGGCTCTTAGGGCCTATCACAGTGAGTTCGATGTGTACTCAAAATCCTAGGATAGTTGAGCAAAAGAATGGAGGTGGAGGATCCCAAGTAAGGTAGAAGACTCCAAAAATGGGGATGGGGGGGGGGTAAATTGGGTTGGAAGAACTCTAGTTGGGGTATAGAGGATTCCAAATTGAGTGGAGATTTCTAACAACTTCTTGCAATAGAAAAGGTATTTAGCAGAAGGGATGTGACAGGGGAAGACCTGACAGAGGAAGGCAAGCAACAATGGCGGGGGGGGGGGGCAGGGTGGGAAGAATTTGGAAACTTGAATCAGTCTGGTGGTACAGTGGCCCAACAAGGCCAAGTGGACCTCTAAGAACTCCCAAAGGGAGAATCCACCATCCAAGACTGATTCCAAAATCTAACATTGTGAACTTCAATGTAAGATACCAAAATACCAGAACCATATGAATGTCAAAAATTTTGTACTCTGTTGATCCAAATGGAATAGATAACAGGCTATGCAATTCCCTCAGAGACTGACATATGTTCTGCAATATTGCAAAAGCTGAATTTCCACCACTATAAGCTCAAATTGAAGTTTTTTTTCCATTTCCAAAAATAGACACCCTACACTTTGCTAAGCTGAAGAGTCATTATAGCGGAAAAGAAATATATAGTATATTACAGCTGTGGTAGAGACTAATTTGAGACCTGTTTGAAGCAAATATGGACGGAAGAGAAAAGGGAATGAGTGCTGATTAATGGAAAGCAAAGTATTTATCGCATGGTGATGACAGGTACTTCTTGAGATACGACTTCTGGGAGAGGACTTTGCCAAATTTTCACTTTGCGTATTTGTAGAGGGAGGACAGTGTTGATGATCCCATGTTGTGTTTCAGTGAAGTATTTGTAGCCAATAGAAGAAAACTCTGACACAAAGCCACACTGAGACATTTTTGTTTGTCTCCTTAACGAAAACAAGGCAAAAATCAGCCCACTAGCCTAACAAGTAGAATATGAGTGAGCTGCAGCCATCAGTTGAAATACCTTCCAATCTAATGAAGGTAAAGTGATCAGTCAGTTGCAAATCCAAGTACAGCTGGAGAAGGTTGAAAGGTTTGAGGGTGGTGGGAGCAGGTGTGACTGAGTAGTGGGCAGTGGGACTAGGAATATGAAACTTGTCCAGTGCTCTGCTTCTCCTCATCTCACCAGTTAGATAAGCAGGAAGTTCAAAGCCTCAAACACAAGGAAATCTGCAGATGCTGGAATTTCAAGCAACACACTTAAAAGTTGCTGGTGAACACAGCAGGCCAGGCAGCATCTCTAGGAAGAGGTACCATCGACGGCACAGCCCGAAACGTCGACGGCACCTCTTCCTAGAGATGCTGCCTGGCTTGCATTTACCAGCAACTTTTAAGTTCCAAGCCTACCCTCCAGAGGTCTCTTCAAGACAGTTGATATAGCTGCCAAGCACAGGAAGAAACTCCACCACCTGTAATTCAATTTGGTAAAGTGGATTAACTTCGGTCAATCTTATTCAACTTAGAACACAGTGTACTTCTGGTACATAGGACTGTAATATGTCATCCAGCACAGAGTTGCACAGCATGACAACAGGCCCTTCAGCCCACAAGTCCATACTGATCACCAGTTGCCCATTTGCACTAACCCTACATTAATCCCATTTTTATTCCTCCCAAGTTCCCATCAATTTTCCCCAGATTCCACCACTCACCTACATATAAGGGACAATTTACACTAGCCAATAGTCCTCACATCTTCTGAATGTGGGAAGAAGCTGAAGCACCATGGCAAAATACGCATAGGCACAGGGAATATGTGCAAGCTCCATACAAAGAGCACCTGAAGTCAGGACTGAACCTGGGTCTTACCCGCTGACAGTTCCAGTATATATTCTGGTGTCAATTTGACTGCCATAGCGGGTGCAAATTCCTCGCCCTCTATATCTCTCAAAGAATGGCAAAGGCCCAATGGATTCCCAGATAATAACCTTCCTAAACTCCAAAAATAATAAGAACCTGTTTATTTATCCTTTTCCAACTTGAACTTAACATTTGCTATTTGCTAAAACAACAACCGCAATGCTGTGTATGAAGAGTTCTGAGAGGAACAGTCTAGTTGTTTTGTTTAGAAAATGCCAACAGTGTCCTGGTAATTCTGTAATGTTATTTAAATTCCGAGGATCCAACAGGAACTCAGATAATGCCTTGCATTCAGGTCGTACACTGTCCCACTTGACTTTGCCATTGTACAAAATCAAACCATTCTTGCCCCATTCTCACAGCCCACAAGCCGACATGGACTTCACAGGTGTCAACACACCCTTTGAGTCATTTCCATAATCTACCAAAAAGCAAATGCCAGCAGGACATTTGGCTATCTAGGCATTAACTGTGAGTGCTCACCTTAAAGTTCCAATGGGCATTTGATAACAAGCAAAAACAACCACCTATACATATTTCCCTTCTCCTAGGAACACATCGGCATCTCTGCCAGTCTCCTAATAAAATAATTCAAGCTACAAACTAATTATTCCTTTGTCAATCAACTTGCTGAGCCAATTTGAAACATGTAAACCACTTTACACTAAGTAGGTAGCTAATTAAGGTTTTGCCCCTCTTTCTCAGTCACTTATAAAAAGTTGCTTCAAAATTTCAAGTCCACGACTTACCAGGAAACATTAAAACTCTTGGGAAAGACTGCAAAAAGACCTTTACAGATGATAAGCTACCTGCCGATCAGAACACCAATGACCTTGCTGTACAAGTCTACCATTTTCTATTCTGACTCTGGTTAGGCCACACTTGGAGTACTGTGTCCAGTTCTGGTTGCCTCACTATAGGAAAGATGTGGAAGCATTGGAAAGGGTACAGAGGAGATTTACCAGGATGCTGCCTGGTTTAGAGAGTATGCATTATGATCAGAGATTAAGGAAGCTAGGGCTTTACTCTTTGGAGAGAAGGAGGATGAGAGGAGACATGATAAAGGTATACAAGATATTAAGAGGAATAGATAAAGTGGATAGCCAGCACCTCTTCCTCAGGGCACAAGAGGACATGGCTTTAAGGTAAGGGGTGGGAAGTTCAAAGGGGATATTAGAGGAAGGTTTTTTACTCAGAGAGTGGTTGGTGCGTGGAATGCACTGCCTGAGTCAGTGGTGGAGGCAGATACACTAATGAAATTTAGGAGACTACTAGACAAGTATATGGAGGAATTTAAGGTGGAGGGTTATATGGGAGGCAGGGTTTAAGAGTTGGCACAACATTGTTGGCCGAAGGGCCTGTACTGTGCTGTACTATTCTATTCTATGTTCCATGTTCTATTTTTGCATTTACAAGCCTTTATGAAATGTCTGGCATTCCTCAAAGACTCCCCCTCTCCCACCCACACACCCCACCCTCCACCAAAGCCACACACCCACACAAAGATGCGACTGTTTGGATTGGCATGTTTGCCAAATTCACCAGAAAGGCAATTTAAACACTGGCTTGTCCCGGATTAGCCATTAGTGTGTTAGCCAGGTTACCAAAGGTGCCCTTGACGGCTCCAGATTCTGCAAAATTCTATCGACTAAACTGCTTGTCAGAATTCCTGGATTTCCATACATGTTTGAATGCAGAGCCTTGTAATACTGATGCGTCACCTGCTGTCTGCTTAACAACTTCTACATTCAAATTTTCCTTTTGCACACAAAGGCTTTAACCTTCTTTCTGCCTTTCTTTTATCAGGTTTAAAATATTTTTTTCCATGTTTCGGAGATTATCGGTAGTTCAAATACATCATGTTAATTGCACAACAAGAGGACAGATTGGTCTTGACAGGACAGACATGTAGAGGATATTCCCTTTTCACCAGCACCGGGGACATATAACTATACAGTATATACATTTCTTATTGCAATTTGTACTGTATTTTACATATTCCACTGTACTGTCACAATACTGTTGCAGTCTTAATCAACCTAATTCTGATTCTCTTGTTAGAAATCTAGAAACAGGGTCCAAATTTATAAATACAAGATATCCATGAAGACAAGTGTGGCAAAATCTTTTCTTTGGTATTTCCTTAGTACAATGAACCTTTGAGGCAACACACACACAATTTCCAACATCTGCAGATTTTAACTTGTTTGTGATGAATCTTTGAATAACTTCAAAGCAAAGGTACATGCATTTGTGTTAAGGAAAGGGAAGAAGTAGGCGGGAATGCAGAGTTGAATTTATGATCCAATCAGCCGTGGCTCATTGGGCTGGATGGCTTGCTCCTTATTATTTGCATTATTCATTGACAGCATTGAAATTCAGCCAAGAATCAAGCTAGACACAGTTTAACTGGCTGTCATTTTGTCCCCGATTTCTTGGTAGGGCTTGCTTCTCCTCCCATCTCTACAAACCTATTGATTGTGTGATTGTGAATGCTCTTTCACCACTGGGAGTTACCCTTCAATTTCTGGGAGAAATGCAAAACAAAAAGGCTACAGAACTTATTACTGACTTACTCTCTAAGCACCAGGGGAGGGTGCAGGGGAGATTTGAAACTTGTGATGGAAGGGTGTACTTCTCAGTCTATTCATTACCAGCTTTTATAAGGAAAATAAGAACTAGAATAGACAGGCACAGCTGCAAATGCCACAAAGGTTCCATCATACATTTACAAGGTAATCCCTTAAAGGTGAACAACCAGGGTACAATACAAGTGTACCTTTGAGCGATAGATGGGGACATAATATAATTGAGTTCATCTTATTCATAACCTGTTGCCACCCTTGGATAAATTAACTGGATTAGGTAGCCAGGGACTTATTGATGTCTAACCACAAAGAAGTCCAGTGTTGTGGGAACAGAGGAGTGCTATTGGATCAGACTCTGTACCACTGACTCCTGACACCTTCCCGGCAGAGACAAAATAATCAGTTCTAGGCTCTGTGACAAGTCTATTTCAAAGAGAAACTGAATTTTACATCTCATCTGTCTGATGTGACAATTGTGTTTCAAAGTCACATTGGAAAAGGAAATTAGAGTGCAGTTAAAAGGTTTAGAAATACAATTAGCTTCCTTCATTAAAATATGAGGTAGCTGTAACACCCTAGGAAAGGTTTCTCTGCTAGGTTTCACTGCTAACGTAGTGGTCTTTCTGTAGAAGCAGTGTTTGGGTTATGGTTAGTGATAACGGGTGCTCTGGAATGTGAGCTGTCCAATGAAGGGAGGGTGTTTTCATGTTGTGTGCCTGACAACGGGGTGAGCTGGGTTTTTTTTTGTTCGGCGGGTGATAAAGGGAGATGCTGGAGAGAAGAGGTCGTAAGACTCAACCTGGAGCACGGCCATGATTTAGCGAAGCCTGGGGAGATTGAAGGAGGATTGCCAAAGGGGAAACTGTGAACTCCAACTTGTACACTTTAGACTGTTTCATTAAAATGGGCCCTTTTCTTGGTTTTTGCTTTTTCTTTACTAACCCTTTAGTCAAATTAAGAATTATAAAGCTAAATTGTTTAATTGTAGTGTACTGTCCATTATTTCGTAGTACTTAACTGTAACGGGGTAACAAACCACACCGCATCCACACAAACATGGGGTTTCGGGGTGGGCTCGCACCTCAGTCTTACACATTTGGCGGGGCCGGAGATTCTCTTCCCCAGACTTGTGCAGCCGATGGAACCGGAGTGTTTCATAGCCCAAAGCAAACTCTGTTAGTTCAACTCAGGCTTCAAACACATTTGTCCCACTACATGATTTGCTGCCTAGTAACCAAATTTCACCCTGACACGTGCTACAGACTTAATACAGCAATAATTAATATTTTGAATTAGTTGATGAAGACCCTGGGATAGAGTGCTTAAAAAGATAATAGCTATATAGCTGTCATTACTCCTCAAAAAGGAAATCTGGATCAATATTGGATCAAGGGGGTGTATTTCTCCAGCATATCGGGACAACAGAGTGGCATGGGAGCTGAATTCTGAAGGAAAGAAGTTTTTTTAAAAAAAAACTTCTTCGAGTGCAAGAAGGACGAGACTGCGCAGGCACGTGATGTAACAGGACAGCACAGAGGGTTTAAAAAGGAGACCACCCTCTACAGCGGGCAGCTGTAGGAGCAGGCAGCGGAGTGAGTGGTAGCAGGGTGTAGGGCTTTGGCATCAACGGGCTTCGGCAGTAAACGGGAAGAGGTGAGAGCGAAGCACCAACTCCTCCACCCCTCACCCACCCTTGGCGAATCGGCCCAGACAGCAGGGCTCACACAGCTAATGGTTTAAAAAGTTCATCTATTTGGCTAGGTAAGTGGGTGAGTACACTTATTTCTCCTGTTTCATTCCTGTAGAATTAGATAGCACGCCTGCAGGGTTAGTGCTTTGTTCAGGGTGCCAGATGTGGGAATCCTGATGGCCACATCTGCGCCAGGTGCACCGAGATGCAGCTCCTCAGAGACCGTGTTAGGGATCTGGAGCTGCAGCTTGATGACCTACTGCTTATCAGGGAAAGTGAAGAGGTGATAGACAGGAGCTACAAGGAGGTAGTCATTCCTAGGCTACAGGGGTCAGAAAACTGGGTGACTGTCAGGAGAGGGAAGGAAAATGCCCGGATTGTGGAGAGCACACCTGTGGCTGTCCCCCTCAGCAACAAATATCTTGTTCTGGATGCTGTTGAGGGGGATGACCTGACGGGGGATGCCCACGGTGACCGGGTCTCTGGCACTGAGCCTGGCACTGTTGTGCAGGAGGGAAGGAGGGAGAAGAGGAATGCAGTAGTCATAGGGGATTCGATAGTCAGGGGAACAGATGAGATTCTGTGAGCCTGATAGAGATACCCGCATGGAGTGTTGCCTCCCAGGTGCCAGGGTACGGGATGTCTCGGATCAGGTTCAGAATATTCTGAAGGGGGAGGGCGAGCAGCCAGTTGTCTTGGTACATGTTGGCACCAATGACATAGATAGGACAAGAGAGGAGGTCCTGAAGAGAGATTTCTGGGAGTTAGGAAGGAAGCTGAGAAGCAGGACCTCCAGGGTAGTAATCTCGGGATTGCTACCTGTGCCACGTGCTAGGAAGGGCAAGAATAGTAGGATCAGGCAAATGAATGGGTGGCTGAGAGACTGGTGCAGGGGGCAGGGCTTCAGATTCTTGGATAATTGGGATCTCTTCTGGGGGAGGTATGACCTGTTCAAAATGAACAGGTTACACCTGAACCCAAAGGGGACCAATATCCTGGCAGGAAGGTTTAATAGAACTGTTAGGGAGGGTTTAAACTAATTTGGCAGGGGGATGGGAACCAGAATGATACAGCGGAGGAAGGGGAAAACAGAAATAAATCTAAAATAGTGAGCAGTAAAGATGTCAGGAAAGACAGGCAGGTGATGGGGCAAATTTGTAGCCATTGGGATGAGTTGCAGTGCAATAAAGTTGCAGTGAAATCAAAGTGAAAAGTACCAAATACTGATCTTAAGGTGTTATACTTAAATGCACGCAGCATAAGGAATAAGGTGGATGATCTTGTTGTACAGCTACAGATTGGCAGGTATGATATTGTGGCCATCACTGAGACATGGCTAAAGGATGCATGTCTCTTGGGAGCTGAACGTCCAAGGATACACGGTGTATTGGAAGGATAGGAAGGTAGGCAGAGGGGGAGGCGAGGTCTTACTGGTAAAAAATGATATTAAATCATTAGAAAGAGATGATATAGGATCGGAAAGTGCAGAATCTTTATGGGTTGATCTAAGAAATCGCAGGGGTAAAAGGACTCTGATGGCAGTTATTTATAGGCTTCCAAACAGCTGCAGTGATGTGGACTACAAATTACAACAGGAAATAGAAAAGGCTTGTCAGAAGGGCAGTGTTATGATAATTGTGGGGGATTTTAACATGCGAATGGATTGGTAAAATCAGGTCAGCACTGGATCTCAAGAGAGAATTTGTAGAATATCTGCGAGATGGCTTCTTAGAACAGCTTGTTGTTGAGCCCACTAGGGGATCGGCTGTACTGGATTGGGTATTGTGTAATGAAACGGAGGTGATTAGAGGGATTGAGGTGAAGGAACCCTTAGGAGGCAGTGATCATAACATGATTGAGTTCACTGTGAAATTTGAAAAAGAGAAGCCGAAATCTGATGTGTTGGTATTTCAGTGGAGTAAAGGAAATTATAGTGGCATGAGAGAGGAACTGGCCAAAGTTGACTGGAAAGGGACACTGGCGGGAAAGATGGCACAGCAGCAGTGGCTGGAGTTTATGCGAGAAATGAGGAAGGTGCAAGACAGGTATATTCCAAAAAAGAAGAAATTTTCGAATGGAAAAAGGATGCAACCGTGGCTGACAAGAGAAGTCAAAGCCAAAGTTAAAGCAAAGGAGAGGGCATACAAGGAAGCAAAAATTAGTAGGAAGACAGAGGATTGGGAAGTTTTTAAAAGCTTACAAAAGGAAACTAAGAAGGTAATTAAGAGGGAGAAGATTAACTATGAAAGGAAGCTAGCAAATAATATCAAAGAGGATACTAAAAGCATTTTCAAGTATATAAAGAGTAAAAGGCAGGTGAGAGTTGATATAGGACCAATAGAAAATGATGCTGGAGAAATTGTAATGGGAGATAAGGACATGGCGGAGGAACTGAACGAGTATTTTGCATCAGCCTTCACTGAGGAAGACATCAGCAGTATATCGGACACTCAAGGGTGGCAGGGAAGAGAAGTGTGCACAGTCACAATTATGACAGAGAAAGTACTCAGGAAGCTGAATAGTCTAAAGGTAGATAAACCTCCAGGACCAGATGGAATGCACCCTCGTGTTCTGAAGGAAGTAGCTGTGGAGATTGCAGAGGCGTTAGCGATGATCTTTCAAAAGTTGATAGATTCTGGCATGGTTCCGGATGACTGGAAGATTGAAAATGTCACTCCGCTATTTAAGAAGAGGGCAAGGAAGCAAAAAGGAAATTATAGACCTGTTAGCTTGACATCGGTGGTTGGGAAGTTGTTGGAGTTGATTGTCAAGGATGAGGTTACAGAGTACCTGGAGGCATATGACAAGATAGGCAGAACTCAGCATGGATTCCTTGAAGGAAAATCCTGCCTGACACACCTATTACAATTTTTTGAGGAAATTACCAGTAGGCTAGACAAGGGAGATGCAGTGGATGTCGTATATTTGGATTTTCAGAAGGCCTTTGACAAGGTGCCACACATGAGGCTACTTAACAAGATAACAGCCCATGGAATTACGGGAAAGTTACATACATGGAAAGAGCATTGGCTAATTGGCAGGAAACAGAGAGTGGGAATAAAGGGATCCTATTCTGGTTGGCTGCCAGTTACCAGTGGTGTTCCACAGGGGTCTGTGTTGGGGCCACTTCATTTTACATTGTACATCAACGATTTGGATTATGGAATAGATGGCTTTGTGGCTAAGATTGTTGACGATACGAAGATAGGTGGAGGGGCCGAGAGTGCTGAGGAAACAGAGTCTGCAGAGAGACTTGGATAGATTGGAAGAATGGGCAAAGAAGTGGCAAATGAAATACAATGTTGGAAAGTGTATGGTTACACACTTTGGCAGAAGTAGTAAACGGGCAGACTATTATTTAAATGGGGAGAGAATTCAAAGTCCTGAGATGCAACGGGACTTGGGAGTCCTCGTACAGGATACCCTTCAGGTTAACCTCCAGGTTGAGTCAGTGGTGAAGAAGGCGAATGCAATGTTGGCATTCATTTCTAGAGGAATAGAGTATTGGAGCAGGGATGTGATGTTGAGGCTCTATAAGGTGCTGGTGAGACCTCACTTGGAGTATTGTGGGCAGTTTTGGTCTCCTTATTTAAGAAAGGATGTGCTGATGTTAGAGAGGGTACAGAGAAGATTCACTAGAATGATTCCGGGAATGAGAGGGTTTTTATGAGCAACGTTTGTCCACTCTTGGACTGTATTCCTTGGAGTTTAGAAGAATGACGGGAGACTTCATAGAAACATTTCTTATGTTTAAAGGCATGGACAGAGTGGATGTGAAAAAGTTGTTTCCCATGATGGGGGAGTCTAGTACGAGAGGGCATAACTTAAGGATTGAAGGGTGCCCATTCAAAACAGAAATGCGAAGAAATTTTTTTAGCCAGAGGGTGGTGAATATATGTAATCTGTTGCCACGGACAGCAGTGGAGGCCAAGTCATTGGGTATATTTAAGGCAGAGATTGATAGGTATCTGAATAGCCAGGGCATCAAAGGTTATGGTGAGAAGGCAGGGGAGTGGGATTAAATGGGAGAATGGATCAGCTCATGATAAAATGGCGGAGCAGACTCGATGGGCCGAATGGCCGACTTCTGCTCCTTTGTCTTATGGTCTCATATTATGTGTGGTGGTAGAAATGCTTTTGAAGAGGTTTATGACTTTTCTACATGCAGGACATTGTAAATTGCTCTCCATCCATCCTACCTGGGTTTCAAATAAAAGTTTGTCAGGTAACGATGATATATCACTAAATATAACTTGATGTATGAAGGTTCTGGTTGGCAGGGACCATGAAGATACTATAAATGGCTCTGGGCAGAGTTAACAACAGAGGCAGAAAAACTGCATGATCAAATATCAAAGAGATGGCCTTCCTTCAGCTTGTGGGCACCTATCTTCATCCTTTTAAGTAAAGAGAACTCAGGAAGTCTAGTACAGGATTCCCAAAAAGTTAACTTGCAGGTCGGGTCAGTAGTAAGAAAGGCAAATGCAGTACTTGCATTCGCTTTGAAGGGACTAGAATATAAAAGTAAGGATGTAAAGCTGAGGCCTTATAAGGTGTTAGTGAGACTGTTTTTCAAGTGTCATGAGCAGTAATTTGAGTATATATCTAAGGAAGGATATGAAGGCATTAGCGAGTTTCAAGATGTCACTTATGAGAATGATCTCGGGAATGAAAGGGTAAATATGTATGAGGAGTGTGTGACAGCTCTGAGCCTGTACTTGCTGAAAGATGAGGGGGCATCACATTGAAACCTAATGAACATTGAAAGGCAGGGATAGAGAGGATGTTTACAGTAGTGGAAGAGTCCAGGACCAGAGGACACAGTCGCAACCCAAAATGACATCCTTTTGGATTAGAACAAAGATGAGGACGAATTTCCTTCACCAAGAACGTGGTGAGTCTGCGGAATTCATTGATATAGAGGGCTGTGGAGGCCAAGTCATTAGGTATTTTGAAGAGGAAGCTGATAAAATCTGGATTAGTAAATAATAAATACAAGAGATTCTGTATATGCTACAAATCTAGAGCAATGCACACAAAATGCTAGAGAACCTTAACAAATCAGAGAACACCTAGGGAGAGGAATAAACAGTCAACGTTGTGGTCCTTCAATAAAACTGGGCAAGGAGGAGCAGAAGAAGCCACAATACAGTGTCTCGTAAAAGTACTTAGCCCCTAATTATCTGTTCACATAAATGAGCATTAGAAAAAGGGATTTTGATCAATTTAACTGAAAATTTTTATTTGAGAATCACATGCTCCTTTTTTTCCCACATTAGAGCCCAAAATAAAAGATGGAAAATTGCACAGCATGAAAATCTAAAATTCAAAAACTAAAATTTCAGTTCAAAAGTATTCATCTCTCTTTGCTCAATACTTAGTTGAGCCACCTCTCACAGCTATTCCAGCCAGAAGTCTTTTTGGACAAGTCTTTAATAGTTTTGCACAATGTAATCGAACAAGATTTGCCCATTCCTCCTTCTCAAACTGTAACAAGTTAATTGCGAAGCCACAGTGGACAGCAATCTTGAGGTCTTGCCAAAGATATTTGATCGAGTTGAGGCCAGTACTCTGGGCCACTCAAGGACATCTATATTTTTTCATTTGAAGTCATTCAATAGTTGCCCTGGCAATGTGCTCTGGATCATTGTTCTGCTGGAAGATGAATTTCCTCCCCAGTTTAAGCTTTCTGGCAGAGGCCAGCATGTTGTTATCCAGGATCTCTCTGTATCTAGCAGCATACATCTTCCAATCAAACCATACCAGATTTCCACACCCTGCTGTTGAAAAGCATCCCCACAGCATGATGCTACCTCCACTATATTTTACAGTTGGTGTTACCTGACCATACACAGTTTTAGATTCACACCACGAGTACTCCTAGTGTCAATCCAGTTCAGTTTCATCCGACCACAACAACTTCCGCACCTTTACAATATCATCCAGGTGATGCTTTACAAAGTCTATAGGGGCAAGGATTTTTTTTCCATAGCCAGAACATCTTCCTTACCACTCTTCCATAAATACCCCTTTCGTGCAAGGCCTTTAGGATTGTGAAGGGATTTCCATCTCCAGTTGCAACAATTGATTTTGCAGCTCACTCCGTAACTGTTAGCATCACGATAGCTTCTCTTTTACAAGTGCTATTCTTCATTGACGACTAAGTGATGAGAGAAGGGGGTTGAGTACTTTTGAACTGCTGAAATTAAGTTTTCAAAATTTTAGTTTTTCTATGCTGTGTAGTTTTCCCTGTTCCCCATTCAGAGCAGCGGCCTGACCTATGCAGTGTGGCTGTGGTTTCATATTTTATCCACTGTTTTACTACGAACTGCACTGAGCACCAAAGTACGTTTTGTGCCTTTGCAGTGGTCTTGCACCCTTCCCCAGATTTGTGCTTCTTTATTATCATTTCCCTGACTTGCCTTGAATGTTCCTTTGTCTTCAATTTGCTTTGGTCTGTTGAAAAACTACTATACTGTTGGACCTTATAGAGAGAGGGAGTATTTATTATTAAATCATTGAAAACAGGTGAACCTCCAATTTTTTGTGTCAACAAATTGGGTAAGTTAAGTTAGTGTAGTAGAACAAAGGGGATGAATACTTCTTCAGCCTCACAATTTTGGTTTTTAATTTTTAGTAAACTGTTGATGGTTTTTGGATTTTTTCTTTTCATTTGACATGATGCACAATGTTTTGTAAATTAGGTCAAAAAGCCCCACTTCAATATATTTTAAATTTAGAAAATGAGGCAGTAAAATGTGAAAATAGCTGTGGGGGGGGGGGTGATATTTTTTCAAGGCACTCTACAAAGGTGGGATGAGGGGAAGGAGTACAAGCTGACAGATGATAGGTGAAAACAAGTGAGGAAAAAGGTGGGTGGTGGTGCAGTGGGATGACTCCCTTGTCCACTCATCCTTTTCCTCTGATCTCTCTCCTGCTAATTATCCCTGCAGGCTGAACAAGTGCTACACCTGCCCCTATACCTCCTCCCTCAACACTATTCAGGGCCTCAAACAGTAATTGCAGGTGAGGCTACACTTCACCTGTAAGCAACACACACACAAAATGCCAGGCAGCATCATGAGTTCCTCCAACATTTTGTGTGTGTTGCTTGGATTTCCAGCATCTGCAGATTTTCTCTTGTTTGTCACTTCACCTGCAAGTCTCTTTGGGTTGGGGGGGGGGGCGTCATGTACTGTATGTGCTGCCCCCAGTGTGGTCTTCTCTACATCAGTGAGACCAAGCATAGATTGTGACCACTTCATCAAGCAACTTCGCTCTGTCTGATTAAAAGAAGATATTTCCCCATGGCCACTCATTTTAAGTCTACATTCCCATTCCAACACGACAGTCCATGGCCTCCTCTAGGATCACGATGAGGCCATTGTCAGGTTAGAGGAGCAACATCTCATATTCCATCAGGGCAGCCTCTAACCTGATGGTACGAATATCGATTTCTCTAACTTTAGTAATTTTTCCCCTCCTCTCCTTTTTAACTCATTCTGGTTACCCTCCCACCCGTTCTCCTCACCTGCCCATTAAATCCCTCCAGTACCTCTCCTCCTCCTCTATTTCCCATAGTCCATCCTCCTCTCCTATCAGAGCACTTTTTTCAGCTCTTTACGTCTTCCACCAATCACCTTCGAGCTTACTTCATCTCCCTCCCCCACCCACCTTCCCCTTCAGCTAGTTTCACCTATAACCTTCTAGTTTATACTCCTTTCCATCCCCTCACCTTCTACTTCTTCCCCCTTCCTTTCCAGTCCTGTCAAAGGGTCTCAGCCCCAAAAAAATGACTCTGTATCCCGTCCATAGTTGTTCCTCCAGCATTTAGTGTGTGTGTTGCTCTTGGCTGGTAGGGGTATCAAAGGTTACAGGGGAGAAAAGAGTATGGACGTGAGAGGAAAAAATAAACCCAGTTTGAGCAAGTGGCAGGGCAAACTCAACAGACCAACTGACCCAATTCAAGGGATCTTATTGTCAGATACAGCAAGGAATTAGGATGGCACATGGTATGTTAAAAGAATGCTAAAAAAAGATGCAGATGTTGGAAATCTGAGATAAAAACAGAAAATAATGGAAACATTCAACAGTGTAGACAGTATCTATGGAAAGAGGAGCAGTTCACATTAACTATGTTTCACCTTCTGTGTAAGAGTGAAGATTATTGTAAATTAAATGCAACTTTAGAGAAGGTAGTTGAATGAATGCAGATGTACTTGCGATACAGGGGGTGCAACAAATATTCACCAGACTGATATCTTCTTTGAGCAGACGTTGAGGCCGAGTATAGACTCTTGAGTTAAAAAGAATAAGAGTGATCTCAACAAAAGGCACAACATTCTAGAACAAATCCTTATGGTTGTGGATATAAAGAAGCTGTTTTCCAAGGTTGAGTGCAATTGATTTTTTTTTGATAATGTAATCAAAGGATTTTGGGTTATTGAAAGATTATGGAGCTGAGGTGAAATTAACCGTCATCTCACTGAAGGGCACAGAAATCATGGAGGAGCCAAATGGCCCAGTCCTCCTCTTATTTCTGTTATTGAGTGCACTTCAAGAAAAAGGTATTGTTTAGCATACCAAAGATTTTCCTCCAGCTTCTACAACAGTTGCCTGGCAATTACAGGCAGTTAGCGGTTACAGAAAATGACCTGGCAAGATGAGAATATGTGGTGCTGAAAATAAATTGGATGAGGAGCAGAGGAAATAGATGGACACCAATTTTGTTGACTCAGCTGCCATGGACTGTTCCATGGAGAATGAAAAGTCTACCGGTTTACACGCACGGAGCTGAAATACTGAGAAATGGCTCCAGTTCAGCTCATAAATCATTGATGTGCCAACAAGCCAAGTGGAATTACTAAATACACCTTCAGCCAGGAGTCAATAATTGGTGTCAACTTGTATTTTTCCAGTGGCCAAGTTAGTCGAATGTGAAAGAATTTGGGCACAGATTCCTTTCCCAAATCATAAGTAAAGGATTGCACATTTTGAGATATTACCTCCACTCCACCCCCACCCCCCCCCCAAGTATTTACCTGGGACAGGATAATAAGGTTTAATTACTTTTGAAGAGAGAAAAATTACCCAAAAATCAGTTCATCAAACCAGTTATTTCCCTAATCCTTTATCATACTGTCTCTTCTTCACTCTTCATGAAACACTGCCTCAGTCACGTGGCAAGAAATGGTTACTACCCTCAGCCTACTGTTCTGATCACTGTGGCTGCATGGAACATCAATAAGATGGCATAGACTACCACCTTGTTTATTGGGATTAAAACTCGCTTACTCTAAAGCATTTCTAGCTTCTACCTAAATTCTTTTTGTCTAATACAATTTATGTTCATCCATCAGACCCATCCCGAGCTGTTGGCACTTTGACTTTTAAATATAGTGGCACAACCTGATGAGAATGCTGCACATCTTCCATCTGGCCTCAAGCACCCTCCTTTCCCTCCACCTCACCACTTGCAATTGCACTTTCAGCTGCCTAGGTCGCTGGATCTGGATATCCATGAAACACCTCCTTCAGCTATCTTTCAGAGACTCTTTCCTCTACATCCACTACTACATGTCACACAGGCTTCAATTATACTGGTGCCTACGAAGAATGTGGTGACCTGCTTCAATATTTATCATCCAGTAACACTTACATCCAATGCGATGAAGTGTTTTGAGAGGTTGGTTATGAAACATAGAAACTCCTACCTGAGATCTGCTCCAATTTGCCTACCAGAGAAACAGGTCCACAGCAGATGCCTTCTACTGGCTCGTCACTCAACTCTGGAACATCTGGACAGCAAAGATGCATACATCACTGTCACCCCTTTCTTACAGGTGCGGGTAAGTGTGCCCAGCAAGGGTCACCGGTTGGAAAAACACAGATGGTAGGCCTCCTTCCGCGACTCTCCAGCTGGCACTGCCCACCCCTGGAACCTCAGTAATAGGTCTTTGGAAATATGTCAAATTTTGCCAGGAGCATCTCCTTCAGATCAGGGCAACAGTTGGACCTGTCCTCATCCATGGCTGAGTAGGCTTCCAACACTCTACCAGTCAGGAGGAGGATGAGTCAACACACCCACTCCTCCAGGGGCCAATCTCACATCTTGGCAAGCCGTTTAAACTGCAGGAGATAATTCTTGATATCTTCTCCCTCTTGGAAGTCTGGCATCTTGGGTTCTGACTGGTAGGCAATGTTTCCACAGCTTGGCTCAGGTACAGGAGAGGGTGCAGGTACCGGTTGCTGGGAGGGCACAGGTGGTGGCTGTGAGGGCTAGTCCTGCATACCTATAAACCCAGAAAATAGAGAGTGCCAGGGTGCTGGTGGAGGAAGCAGCATTCTTGGGCTTCTGCTCTCCAACGGGACTGGAAACACAATGAACCTTGGAGTCCCTGATGCGGTGGGTGTTGCTGGGTCAACACTTGTCTCTGGTGTGGAGCTCTGCTCAGGCTGGTACGTAGCTCTCAGAACTCCTGCAGAATTATTTCTTCCCGGGCCTGCTGCATGGAGATGAACTGCCAGCTCCGTCATCCCCACAGACTTCTCCGGCTCCTCAGTAGGACAACAACATGTCTTTGGCTGTGCACCTTGGGCCTCGTACTCTTCCTCAGACTCCATCATGTCCCACTATCCATCCTCATGAGACTCCACCCCTGGAACGTTTGGTTTAACTCTAGTCTTCCTTGAGTGCAGTCCCGCTCTTTTTGACATCTTCACCCCTTTTCGGCCTACCATCCCACCACTGCCACCATCTATCACACCTCGCTATCGGATGTGGGAAAGTGTGCCTGGCGAAGGTCATCAGTTAGGGGGAGAAAACAGATGATAAGCCACAACAGCACGTTAGTGCAAAGGGCTTTATGTGGTGCTAGGAGGAGAAAGTGCAAAAGCTGTCCAAAGATTGTGAAGAAAACATACTTACAAGTAGACAAATGAAAAATAAACATGTACAGAAATTTACAAATATAGAGAGGCTTTCTCCACGACATAATATGTCTTTAAATTTCCAATAGAACTATCTACCAACCGTCAACCCCAACCTCCACACCTCTCCAGCAAAGTCAGACCGAGGGTTTAAATCTGTCTCCACCTGGCCGAGGAGGACCAGGAAATTCTGCTGTTGGTCTGAGGGGAGGCAGGGATAATCATGTGACCAGATCATCATAATTAGCTCAGATGCAGAATTGGAACATTTTAAACAGGCACTCATTCTAACATGTTACAATTTTATTCCACAACAAATGCCTTAGTTAAACCCATAGATCAGAGTCCACATACCCAGATGAATATAAAAGAATAATGCCTCCCCACCAGTGGTGTGTCTGTTCCCACTAATCGAGGCATTATTTTAGGAAGCCCCAAGCTGTCCCTTGGGTCTTTTGGGGCTGTCTACAAACCAATGTAACAGTGTGAGTGAAAACAAATGAAGCTGTTTGCAATGTCTGTGTCTAGAATCCTTTTTTTTTTATGAGTTATAAACCAGTAGAGCATTGTTTTGATTAGCCAAGCTAGCGAATGTTTTACTGTTGGGGTGTGTAAAAAGTGAACTCCCAAGAACTGCAGAATGAGAGGACAATGAGTGAACTACTGATGAAACTAAACCAGGGGCAGAACACAGAGGAGAGACTAACCGGGCAAGGAGGCAAGGTTAGCGGGAGAATTAGTACTGCCAACCTGATGCTCTTTTATCAACTACATCTCAGCATTCAATACCATTATTCCCGCAAAACTCATCAATAAGCTTCAAGCCTCCCCGTGCAACTGGATCCTTGATTTCCTCTCTTGGAGGCCACAGTCACTTTGGATTGGCAACATCCCCTCCACAAACTCCACCATAAGGATGTGTGCTTAGCCCTCTGCTCTATTCAGTTTGCACTTACGACTGTATGACTAAGCACAGCTCCGATTCCATATTCAAGTTTGCTGACAAGACAACTGCCATAGGCTGAATCAAAGGTGGCGATGAATCAGCATATAGGAAGGAGACTGAAAATATGGAGCCATAACAACAACCTTGTACTAAATGTGAGCAAGACCAAGGAGCTGATCATTGACTTCAGGAGAAGGAAACTAGAGGTCCATGAATCAATCCTCATCGGAGGATGAGAGGAGGAGAGAGTCTACTATGTTGACTCAGGCCTAGGGGGCCGGCATCGGGCACGATGACGGACTTTACACACAAGACAAAGGAGCAGAAGTAGGCCATTCGGCCCATCAAGTCTGCTCCACCACAAGCTATACTATTCTCCCATCTAGTTCCAATTTCCGGCTTTTTCCCCATATCCCTTGATACCATGACTAATTAGATACCTTCAATCTCCTCCTTAAACACCCTCAATGATCGGGCCTCCACAGCTGTATATGGCAAAGAATTCCACAGAATTCCTCTGGCTAAAAAAATTTCTCCTCATCTCTGTTTTAAATTAGTACCCTCTAATTCTAAGACTGTGGCCTCTTGTCCTGGACTCACCCATCAAGGGAAACAGCCTTTCCACATCTACTCTGTCCAACCCTTTCAACACTCGAAATGTTTCTATGAGATCCCCTATCATTCTTCTATACTCTAATGAATACAATCCAAGAGCCGACAAACACTCCTCATATGTTAGCCCCTGCATTCCAGGAATCATCCTCGTAAATCTTCTCTGAACTCTCTCCAACATCAGTACATCCCTTCTAAGATATGGGGCCCAAAACTGCACACAGTATTCCAAATGAGGTCTCACCAGTGCCCCATAGAGCCTCATCAATACCTTACTCTTATAATCTATTCCTCTTGAAATGAATGCCAACATAGCATTCGCTTTCCTTACTGCCGATCCAACCTGGTGGTTAACCTTTAGGGTATCCTGCACGAGGATCCCCAAGTTCCTTTGCACTTCCGATTGTTGAATTTTCTCCCCATCTATATAATAAGCTGCCCAATTATTTCTTCATCCAAAATGTAAAACCGTCCATTTCTCAACATTGTATCTCATCTGCCATTTCTTTGCCCACTCTCCTAAACTGACCAAGTCTCTCTACAATCTTTCCGTTTCTTCAACACTTCCTGCTCCTCCACCTATCTTGGTGTCATCTGCAAATTTAGCCACAAAACCATTTAATCCATAATCTAAATCATCGATATACATTATAAAAAGAAGCGGCCCCAACACCGACCCCTGCGGAA
Organism: Mobula hypostoma; assembly: GCF_963921235.1. Classification (NCBI taxonomy): domain Eukaryota; kingdom Metazoa; phylum Chordata; class Chondrichthyes; order Myliobatiformes; family Myliobatidae; genus Mobula; species Mobula hypostoma. Next base: position 81,847,455 of record NC_086103.1, on the reverse strand, counting down.
CACCACTAGTAACCGGCAACCAATCAGAATAGGATCCCTTTATTCTCACACTTTGCTTTCTGCCTATCAGCCAATGCTCCACCCATTTCAATATCTTTCCTGTAATGGGCTCTCATCTTATTAAGCAGTCTCTTATGTGGCACTTTATCGGAGGCCTTTTGAAAATCCAAATACACAACATCCACAGCCTCTCCCTTGTCAATCCTATTTGAGATTACCTCAAAAAACTCCAATAGGTTGGTGAGGCAGGATCTTCCCTTCATGAAACCATGCTGGCTTGGGCCTATCTTCTCAAGCACCTCAAGGTATTTCATAACCTCGTCCTTGAGGATCAACTCCAATAACTTTCCAACTACCAATGTCAGACTAATAGGACTCTCCACTTCTCCCTCTCCCACATCAGTGTGTTCAGTTCATCTACATCAGCTGCGCCGCTGTCTTCTAGGAGCGTGTTGACCATAGTCTTGGGAGGACACCGAGGGCTCATCCTCCCATGCTTGGGCTCCCATATGATAACTAGGCTGGCAGGTAGCTCGGGTAGCTTAAGGCATTATGATTAAGGCATTAGGAGAGAGTCAGTAACTTTAAATTCCTTAGTGTTATCATTTCTGAGGATCTGTCCTCGGCCCAGCATGCAGAGAAAGCAGAGCATTCTACTTCCTTAGGAGTATGCAAAGATTCGGCATTACATCTAAAGCTTTGACAAATTTCTATCGATATGTAGTGCAGAGTATATTAACTGGCTGAATCACAGTCTGGTATGGAACCACCAATGCCTTGAACGGAAAATCCTATAAGTAGTGGATACAGCCCGGTCCATTACGCATAAAGCCCTCCCCACCATTGAGCACATCTTCATAACACTATCGCAGGAAAGCAGCATCCATCACTAGGGACCCCCACCACCCAGGACACACTCTCTTCCAGCTACTGCCATTAGGAAGGTGGTACAAGAGCCTCAGGATTCCACCACCAGGTTCAGGACAGTTATTACCCCTCAACCATCAGGCTCTTGAACCAAACTTCACTCAATATCACTTGTCCCATCACTGAAATGTTCCCACAACCTATGGACTCACTTTCCAGGACTCTTCATCTCATGTTCTCGACATTTATTGCTTATTTATTATTGTTTTTTTCTTTTTATATTTTAAGTTTGACATCTTTTGAAAGCCCAAGATGGTACATTCTTCCTCTGACACTGTAATGGTCATTATTCTATGGATTTTTTGAGTGTGCCCACAAGTTAATGAATCTCAAGGTAGTATATGGTGACATATTTGTACTTTGATAATAAATTTACTTTGAACTTTAAATTCACGTACTTCTTTAAAATCTGGAAATTATTAAAATAAACCTATTCTTAGAAATGGCAGCAATGAAACACACCTCTTTCAGGGAGGGGGGCCCCTGGTCAAGCCTAGAAGGTGGCTACATAACTACCTGTTTGGCTCATAACTGCTCACTTCATCAAGGGTCATTAGGAATGAGCAATCGATAATGGCACTACCAGCTACGAACGTATTCCATGAATAAATAACTAAAAAACAGTAAGGCTTTGCTCAGTGAAATATTTCTGTACAATGCATCAAGTAAAGACTATGTGTTTGTGCAGTAGTCACTTTGCAAGAGGAGAATGCAGTTCACTATCTGGTGCTTTTAACTTCCCCCTGTCTCTGTCATAAATCTGGTTGGGGACTGAAAAAGGGGTGAAACAGGCAATCCTCTTCCTATCGTAGTGTTCTGTACTACCACACACAAGTCCTTATCCAACAAGTCACCAACACAGAAAACAACTGACTCTATAGTTCTGTGCTGAGCTGGGCAAAAGTGACAATGGCAGTGAGAAAGGAGCTATATTTCATCTCCAGAACCTGGAAAAGGCAGGGAATACCAATTCAGGGCCCCCACGTCCCATCACCATGCAGTGCCCTTCACTCTCGGCGACAAAATTACTTTGCCTCCACAACTATAAACATCATTCAAAGATTTAGGAGCCTTTATACCTCCAAAAAAGCTGAGGGGGATTGAGCAGACAGTATATTACAATTTTCCATCTTCTGTGGCACACCATGGGCCATTGGTACCAGAACTATAGCTAAAACCACAATTCCCATCATCAGCTGCTGGAACAGTTGGAGCTAATCAGCTTCAATCCACTCTGGGAAGTACTCACATTTTCACTGTGACTACATGGGGGTCCTCCTGCATTTCAAAGGCACTCAAGTTCGTAGGTTAATTGGTCACTGCAAACTGCTCCTCTTGTCGGTGGAATGAGAATGTGTAGGGAATAGGTTACAAGGAAATCTAATGGGGGAGTGGGTTTGTTCTGTGAGCTGGCATAGTCTCACAGACTGAACAGCCTCCTAGGCTGTAACAGAGCCTGAAAATATAAAGGAATTATTTTCAAAGTTAAACTTAACCTGAAAAGGTCTACATTAGTTTAATAAGAGTTAACCAGGCTATTAAGAGGCACCCAAGCATTTAGTTACTAAGTTTTATAATAAAATTTGAAGTCCAAAAAAAGTCTGAACAAACCCCACATAGACACATGCTCCAGTCCAGTTTATGACTGTCATTTATATACGAACTGAAAAGGTAATTGAGGCTGAAAAATGGCTCCATTCCAGTGATAACAAGTAGAGAAGTGTTCTTTGACACAGTGTTGCTTGAAAGAGTTCAGAGTTGTTAATTACAACTCAGAGCCAAACAACAGTGGCTGTTGGCATATCAGAGAGATAGGTTTTGAATGTTAGATATAGTCCTTGTTGTTGTTGTTTTTTTTTAACACACACACAAACCTTTATTTTTAAAATCTAACAAGAGAGCCAAGCTGCTGTCCTGGGTGGATGTTACACATTCCATTGCAGCATTGTTCTGCACAGTGAATAGCCAGCATCACTAAAACCAGCTATCTGGTTATTCATACAAAGCCGCTGTGTCAAGCTGGCAACTATGTTCCCCACCTTACAAAACTAACTGTATCCCCAAGTATATTAGCTGCTGTGAGGCACATTTGCATCTGCACATGCAGAGGGCAACAACACAGAGGCACTAGTGTCTCTTCCCTGCAATCAGATGCATACATAAGTGCATTCACACTGAGTGTTTGCTTGCAGCAATCTTTAAACGCAGAAAGGCATGTTGATGAAAGCTAATAAACCACGTGGAATCATGGGCCTTATCCAAAGAAGCAGGATCCAAAAATAAGACAGGAAATGATCCTAAATCTGTACAAAATAAGATCAGACCCAGCTGTAGCTTATTGTCTTATTCTGGGCCCAACACTCAGATGGATGAAACGCAAACACGAGAAAATATGCAAATGCTGGAATTTCAAGCAACACACATAAAAGGCAGGCCAGGCAGCATCTCCAGGAAGAGGTACAGTCAACGTTTCAAGCCGAGACCCCTCCCACTTTCAAATCTCTTACTAGATCTTCTTTCAGTTAGTCCTGATGAAGGGTCTCGGCCAGAAACGTCGACTGTACCTCTTCCTAGAGATGCTGCCTGGCCTGCTGCGTCCACCAGCAACCTTTATGTGCGTTACTCAGACGGATGAGGAGGGTTTGAAGAGACTGGTGTGGAGATTCATACAAACAAATCCCAAGACCTGGGATTAGTTTGTTCTGAGGATGAAATTGTTCTCTTTAGAACAGAGAAATGCACAAGGAAAATAAGAGAGCTCTTAAAAGTCATGAAGGAGTTGGAAGAATAAATAAGGAAAATGTGTTTCTAAAGGAGGTGGTCACTAGCAATTTTATCCACTGTGTAGTTAGGGACACACATTTTCACTGGAGCCCAGAGAAATTAATTGGATAAATAAATTGAGAAATATTGGCAGGGATAAGAGGATAATTTCCGAATGAAGCAAATAACTTCTCCACAAAAGGGTCTGAATTACAAGGAGAGGTTAGGTGGGCTGGGCCTTTAATCCTTGAGGTGTAAGAGATGGAGGGGTGATCTCAGAGGTCTATAAAATCATGAAGACATTGATAGGGTGAACAGTCTTTTTTATTTGTTCAGAGTTGGGAACAGAAACTAGTGAATGTAACTTTAAGGTGAGAGGTGAAAGATTTAACAAGAGCTTTGGAGGACAGGAGGGTGCAAATATAATTTCTGTTTACACAGCAGGTGGTAGATATATGAAACCAGCTGCAAGAAGTGGTTGAGGCAGGTACATTAGATATATTAAAAATAGTATGTGGTTAGGTACATGAATGATAAGAGTTTAGAGGGACATGAGCCAAATACAGGGAAATGGGATTAGCCTGAATCTACATCTTGATTAGTACTGACATCTTTAAGCCAGAGGTTTTTTTCCAAGCTCTATGGCTGAATAAAATGGCAGGACAGGCAAAGACCAGATTCTCTCTTGCATCCAATTACTCTATGCTTCTACATGACCAGAGGTCAACTGCAGCTTTAGCTCAGTCTCCAGGGACTAGAGCAAAAGGTGTCCATTATGAGCACAGTTCAAAGTCTCATTACAAGACAGCTTTACCTTGCTGTTAGAGGTGCATTTTGTTCCACATACACAAAAGATCAGGACGCAAAAGGAGAGAATACTAGGACAGGAACAAGAGTACCACGTACAGCCCATCTTTATGGACTGCTATAGAAAAGTGAGCTTTGGCAGCACGTGGTATATTTTATTTTGTCTTAGTAGACATCTGGAAACAATTTCCTTGAATAGAACTGGGAATGATGGAAGTGATTTCCAAGAACCCTAACCTTCAAAAAGCATTAATCAAGTTATCTTCCGTTCTAATTCAGTTGAGTTTGGTTTCAATTTGACAGCAGTGAATTCTTGACTTGTTCAAGTCACAAAGAAGTGCTAATTGGTAAGTAGGTAAGCCCAGACATCATGCTAGTCCAAGCAACACACATAAAAGTTGCTAGTGATCGCAGCAGGCCAGGCAAAATCTCTAGGAAGAGGTACAGTCGACATTTTGGTCTGAGACCCTTCGTCAGATCCGAAAAAAAGGAGGACATCTCCTCCATTCCAGGACGAAGGAGATGTCCTCCTTTTTTAAAGAAAGGGGCTTCCCTTCCTCCACCATCAACTCTGCTCTCAAACGCATCTCCCCCATTTCACGCATATCTACTCTCACTCCATCCTCACCTACCAGCCCACCAGCCTCCGGGTCCAACATATAATTCTCCGTAACTTCCGCCACCTCCAACAGGATCCCATCACTAAGCACATCTTTCCCTACCCCCCCCCCCGGCTTTCTGCAGGGATCGCTCCCTACGCAACTCCCTTGTCCATTCGTCTCCCCCATCCCTCCCCACCGATTTCCCTCCTGGCACTTATCCTTGTAAAAGGAACAAGTGCCATACTTGCCCTTACACTTCCTCCCTTACCACCATTCAGGGCCCCAGACAGTCCTTCCAGGTGAGGCGACACTTCACCTGTGAGTCGGCTGGGGTGATATACTGCGTCTGGTCCTCCCGATGCAGCCTTCTATATATTGGCGAGACACGACGCAGACTGGGAGATCGTTTCGCTGATCACCTACGCTCTGTCCGCCAGAGAAAGCAGGATCTCCCAGTGGTCACACATTTTAATTCCACGTCCTATTCCCATTCTGATATGTCTAACCACGGCCTCCTCTACTGTAAAGATGAAGCCACATTCAGGTTGGAGGAACAACACCTTATATTCCATCTGGGTAGCCTCCAACCTGATGGCATGTACATTGACTTCCGCTAATGCCCCACCTCCCCCTCATACCCCAGCCGTTATTTATTTATATACACACTCTTTCTCTCTCGTTCTCCTTTTTCTCCCTCTGTCCCTCTCACTATACCCCTTGCACATCTTCTGGGTTTCCCCCCTCCCCCTTTTCCTTCTCCCTGGGCCTCCTGTCCCATGATCCTCTCATATCCCTTTTGCCAATCAACTGTCCAGCTCTTGGCTCCATCCCTCCCCCTCCTGTCTTCTCCTATAATTTCGGATCTCCCCCCTCCCCCTCTCAAATCTCTTACTAGCTCTTCTTTCAGTTAGTCCTGACGAAGGGTCTCGGCCCGAAACATCGACCGTACCTCTTCCTAGAGATGCCGCCTGGCCTGCTGCGATCACCAGAAATTCCAGCATCTGCAGATTTCCTCGTGTTTGCATCATGCTAGTCCACATTGATTATTCATAGCTTCCTCATGTGAGATAACAATGCAAATACTTTAGGCAGCTTGTAACAGGCAAATGCTGTCTGCCCTCTCTTTTCAAACCATCCCCTTAACCAGAATAGTCAATTCTCTGTCGCATTTCACTCTACTAGGACATGCCTCTCAATTCAAGATCTGATCCTACTTCAAGGACGTCTTCCCCAAGGACCGCTTGCCAGGACCCTGCTTTCCCTTGTTAATACCCAGCCCCAGATTTGATTCCTTCACCCTGATCCACCTGACACTCCCAAAAGCCCAGAACCACCACTTACTCCCAGCTCTCCTGCTGAAGAAGCCATACTCCTGCCAGGATGCTCTTCCCCTTACTCTGGGACCTTGCTTCCCCTGACAGGAGATTCTACCACTCAACCCTCCCACCAGAGAACTGCTGGAGGGAAACGTTTGCAAGGGCTTGGGAGACAGCACCCCCGTTCCACAGTCATCCAGAGCAGGGGAGGGTAGTAATCAATTTCCATAGGTGGGGAAGGATGATCACATTCGATGACCCAATTCCAAGGCAGGAATTGGAGCTGGAACCACAATTTGAACTTGATGTGTAGCATTCTAATGGAGATGGTGGCAGGAAGCGGAAACAATCCTGTGACTTTCAGAAGGAGCGAAAACAGAAAAGTAACAAAGTTACTTAACCTACACAAACAACAGGAATTCTGCAGATGCTGGAAATTCAAGCAACACACATCAAAGTTGCTGGTGAATGCAGCAAGCCAGGCAGCATCTCTAGGAAGAGGTACAGTCGACGTTTCAGGCCAAGACCCTTCGTCAGGACTAACTGAAGAAAGAGTTAGTAAGAGACTTAACCTGTTTGGAGATGACAGTGGAAAGTATCAAAGAGCTTCCTTGTACCAATTATTCTTTTGAAGAGGTTAGTAGACAAAAAACATCTAAGTTTTGAGTTTTTTTTGAGACTACACGCGGCATTTGATCTCCTATTTAGAGCACTTAAACACAGCAGGGGAACAGCCATTTTAAGAGCTCTGTGATCACTATCATGTCTGTGTTTAAGCAGCACAGAACTTGGTGCCAGCTCCTCCATTATATGGAAACTCCCCGTGTTCTGTTTATTTGACAATCAGTCTCCAAATTTTGGTCACCTTGCCAGATTTCAATATCTGAAGAAATGTGAAATGAAAAGTCTCGAGGACTGGATGCATTCAATTTGCACTGTCTTGGGAAACAAAAAAAACCTGCACGTCAGAGTAATGAATACAATTAAATCTGATCAACCGTCAAAGAGCATTTTTTAACTGCAAACAAGATATGGACTTGCCCCTCCCCCCACTGAGGAGATGACAGGTGGGGGGGCATTTCCTAATGGGCTGGAGCCTAGTTAAAGTATATTAAAGGTAGACCTGATTTGACCTGATCATTTTTAGACGAGGAGTCTATTTAGTTCAAATTCTAAATCTTAAAACGGCATGTTTACACAGACACTGAAAATACTCCCCAAAGTCAAGTTTGTAATTAGCCTTTCATGTTAGATACACGTCCCTTGAATTAGAGACAAATAGATCTCAAGGTAATAATTCTTGTGCAGTTTTGTCTACACACACACACAAAAGAGTGCCGGGGCCTCATTGTACACTACTGTGACTTACTAGAACATCTTTTGAGATACCTCAAAGGAATAGTAAACCTGTTCCGCACTTTCTTTCCTTGAAGGAGCAGAATTAAGTCATTTGATCCACTTCACTCATGATTGATTCTTCCCCCCTCCCACCCACATTTTCCACATAACCCTCAACCAACCACCTTACCAATCAGAAACTTAACAATCTCTGTCTTAAATGCACCCAATGACTTGGCCTGCAGAGCCCTCTATGGCAATGGATTCCACAGATTCACCACACTCTCACTGAAGAAATTCCTCACCTCAGTTCTGAAGAGATGCCTCTTTATTCTGAGGCAATAGCCTCTTATCCTAGATTCCCTACGAATGTAAGCATCATCTCCGCATCTACTCTATCCAAGTTTTCCAGTATGCATTAATGTTGTTTTCTTAATCCCTCAACACCAGTTAATGAACCCTCTAGACCTCTAAACTATGTTCCAAAATCTTCATCAAATCAGATCAAATTTAGGCTTTAAAAGATTGCATCCTCAAGCTCAGTGTCTCGGTTTACTCTGCTGCAGCCTGGTTTATGTCTCTTGCTCAGAGCTCTGACACTTGCCACCTCACCATATACAAGCTCACAAAATTTTTGAGAGTTGCAGATCAACTGGAATTTAAAGAGAGTTCACAGGGACATGCTAAAAGACACGGTGCAACTACGTGGCAGCAGTTGGTTCTGATGCAATGAGACAAAGTTTTACACTACTGATCTAAGTAGAGCAATTCACAATTTCTTCCAGCGTTACACACATGACTGTAAACACAACTGTGCTCTGCAACGCAAAGGCTTCTGGAACAGCAAAGCCCATTGCTGGACATCACCGTTAGCCTGGAGTAAACTGCTCAGGAGAGTCAGGGAAATACAGCACAGAGATAGAACTTTCAGCCCACTGAACCTTTGGACACTATCAACAACAGTCCTACATGAACCCCATTCACAAGCCACTAACTTATATAGCGCCAGGCTTTTGAGCAAGATTCTTGCCTACTGCATGTTATCAGAATAGCTCAGCCTTACAGATACCAGTTAACCTCTGAGCCATTTATATCAAGCCAGTTTGAAAACAGGTCAGATAGTCTAAGTTATAAAGTTATGCTTGAATGAATAAGAACAAAGTGCCAAATGAAAAGGAACAAACTGTCACAAAAAAAACCTTGAACAGGCCCCTCTGTGTTGTCAAGGCCCTTTAGTTTTCCCTGAGGACACTGTAGTCAAGGCCAGCTGAGACGCACTCTGAGGGGGGAGGATGTGCGCAAGCAAACCACACAGATTAGTCAGCATACCCACATCCAGATGGATATGGGGAACCAACAGAAAGGGCAAAACTCATCAAGGCTACCTGGTTCTTAGGATAATTGGGACATCTGGTTCTGTAAAAGGTCAGCTATAAATAGCATCTGCACAGAAATGGATTCATCGACTGGGATGACATTATTACTCTTTAGACCATAAGATAGAGGAGCAGTATTAGGCCATTTGGCCCAACAAGTCTGCTCTGATATTTCATCATGGCTGATCCATTTTCTCTCTAAGCCTTAGTCTCCTACCTTTTCCCCATATCACTTCAAGCTCTGACCAATCAAGAATCTACCAACACACACAAAATGCTGGAGGAGCTCAGCAGGCCAGGCAGCATCTATGGAAAAGGATAAACAGTCGATGTTTCAGGCTGCGACCCTTCATCAATTGACTGCTTACTTTTATTCGTAGATGCTGCCTGGCCTGCTGAGTTCGTCCAGCAGCAGTTTGTGTGTGTTGCTTGGATTTCCAGCATCTGCAGATTTTCTCTTGTTCAATAATCTATCAACCTCTGCCTTAAATATACGTAAAGACTCGGCCTCTACAAATGCCTGCAGCAACGACTTCCACAGATTCGCCATTCTCTAGCTAAAGAAATTCCTCATCTCCATTCTAAAAGAATGTCCTTCTATTGTGAGGCTGTGTCCTCTGGTCTTAGACTCTCCCACCATAGGAAACATCCTCTCCTCTCCACATCCACTCTTTTGAGGCCTTTCAACATTCGATAGGATTCAATTAGGTCACTCTTTCTTCTGAATTCCAGCGAATGCAGTCCAGGGGCCAAACACCCTTCATATAACAAACTGTAGTGTGTAAATGAAATAAATTGCCTGGGGAAGTGATTGAGACAGGTCCACTGACATTTAAATGAGTACGTGGAGACGAAAAGTGCGATATCAGCCAAATGTAGGTAAATAGGACTAGCTTAGATGGTCATCTTGGTTAGTATGGATGAGTAGGGCTATAGCTTGTTACCATACAAGACAGAAACAACGCAAAAGGAGAAAACTGAAGCAGATAGTGTGATGAAAGGACAAGGAAGAGAACATCCACAAGAAATGTGCCTCAAAAAAGGTACAGGAGAAACAGAATCACCTTTAAAATTTGGGGTATTTGAGGAATGCAGATCCAAAAAAACAGAAGTATTTGCAGCAAGATAGTGAAATATGAAAGGAAACAGTTGTTTGCAGAGGACTTAAAAAAAAACAAAAAAAGCTGATGAAATGGAGAAATACAGACATGTCGACGATGTGCAACCCAGGCAGTAAAGACTAAATAATTCCGCATGACGTGGAGTACGGTTAAGTCTGTGACGAAGAACTAAGAACAAAAAAGCCACAATTTTTGCAACCTTTGATGTGGGTTTACAGCCCATGTGTTGCAAAGCCTCTGGCCCAAATGTTACTGGCTGTTTTGCTCTGATCCTATCCTCCACGCTAGAAATGCCTGTAGATCAATGTAATTGGAATTCATGGTTCCTTAAGGAGAAGTGATTCAACTTAGCAAAGTGGGAACACTCACCCAACTCTGTCATATCCACCTCTCAAACCACACCATTACCTTTACCCTCGTCTCCACTAACTCACCATCATACACTCTGCCTATTATGATTCCCTCTCCACCACGATCTCATGGAAAACTAGGGCTTGCTTTTATGTAAAGTGTTTTGGGGAGCGAGGGAAAGAATGAAGTTGAGGGAAAAATAAATCAGCCTTGAACGAATGGCAGAGTATGCTCCTTAGGTCTAATGGTCTAATTTTGCTTCTGCGTCTTATGGTCATCTCGGATTCCAGTGTCCCGAACTATCAAGCAGAGTAAGTAACTCATGAATGAGTTGACCAGTCTGCTCATGAACAACAGTCCTTCAGAGACTCTAATGAAGTTTTTGTCAACGATGCACTGAAATTTCTCTCCACATCATAAGAGCCTTGAATATCAATAAATCACTTGATTCTAATGACACGATAGACACAACATAACTCCACTCTCCTATCAGGTTCTCCTGGTTTTTGCTTTGCAGTCCATATCAATGGGCCAAATAAATTCAAATATTAATAGAGAGTCTTTGCACCATCAAAACTAAACTGTCTTGATAAAATTCTAAACTGTGTGGAGGCTCATGACCTAACTAAGACAGCAATATAAACTTCCTCATCCTGTTTACAGTGATGACAGATTGTAGGTAGCCATTAGACTCATCCTTTCACAGATACCAGCTTTAATTAGGAGTTAATCAACTTTGGTTGATTCTTGCTAGATGTGACAATCTCAAATTCTTCATTACAGTTTCTAACAGCTTATCACTCTAGATGGAGGTACTTCACCCAATGCACCTGATAGCTTATTCTACAATGCTCTACTTTGATCCATCTGCAAGGTCATTGTTCAAAAACGGGCACCCCAGATGTCATCAGGGTCCTGAACCATTCCTCATGCATGGCCCAGGTATGAGGTGCCAGCAGGAAATTCCTTCATCCTCTGCCATGGTGATTACCTTCCCAACAGCCCTGAAATGATCCCCCCAACTTTTGAACTGCACGGCCTGGCTGGATCACTTCAGGGGTCCATTAAAAGAGCAAAGCACAGGTCACCAAGGCAAGCCAAGCAGTTTCCTTCGACAAAGTATATTGTACAAGTTTGGCTCTTAGATAACAAGAACCAGAACATGAGTACTGATCTTGCATTTATATTTCCAGATTCACTTTTTCAAAAATTCATTTAGGTTCTTACACTGATATCATGGGAATCAGACTCTAATTGTCTGATTTATTCATCCAATAATATAACCATTGCAACAATGCACTTCTGTCCCGTTTAGTGCGCACATGCAGATTGGATCTCTCTTTCACTGTAGAGATATAGAACACTACAGCATATACAGGGCCTTTGGCCTACCTAGTCCATACAGAACTACTAATTTGCCTAATTCCATTGACCTGCACCTGGATCATAGCCTTCAATACCCTCCCATCCATGTACTTACCCATTTTTTTCTTTAAATGTGAAATCATGCCATTATTTCTGCTGCTACCCCTTGAGTGAAGTAGCTCCCCCTCATCTTCCTCTTAATTATTTCATCTTTCACCCGTAACCCATGATCTCTACAGAGATTTCTAAAAGAAAGCTTGCTTGTATTTACTCTATCTATACCCCTCATAATTTTATATACCTCTGAAGATAAGATGCACGAGTTAAAAATTCTGTAGAACTAATACAGCCTGCCCTAACAACAACAGCTGGACTAAGTTCAACTTTACTTCAATGTTTCGTTTGAGACCCTGCATTAGGATTGAGGGGGAAGAAAGACTGCCCGTATAGATGGGATGGGATAGAGTCTGGTGGAACTAGCCTAGAACAGGGGGAGGTGAGGTGGCAGTGGATGGGAAATGACAAGCAGATGGAAGCTGAAGGGAAAGATAGACAAAGGCAGAAAAAACCTGGAGCAAAATTACGCTGCTGGAGAAACTCAGTAGATTAGGCAGCATCTGTGGAAGAAAATGGACAGTCAATGTTTCCAAGTTGAGAATTCATCTGAATTGAAACTTAACAGCAGTTTCGCAATACCCTGCAGCTACCTGGCAGGTTGTATATTCAACAGGATTTCCTAACCCTCAATCTCTCCCTCCTCAAGGTTGTTGCATATAGGTTCTGCTCCAAGTCACACATTGCTGTGACTTGAAAACATATCAATGTTCCATCATTGGCAGTGGATCAAAGTCCTGGAACTGCCTACTGAACTGCACTACAAGAAAAAAAGACTGCAGCAGTTCAAGATGGTATCTCACCACCACCTTCATAGGGTCTATTGGGGATGGGCCTTGTTGTAACATGAGTGAAGTCACTGGAGAGACACTGAATCTAATGGAATTAGAAGTGTTTTATTCAACAAAAATAAGCAGCAGGCATATTGAGACATTCTTGAAAGCAGAGGCCTGCTCAACCCAATATTTTATATGCTTAAGATCAAAGATTTAACAGCAGCACAATTCTACAGTTCCAATGTATCCACAATACTTCCTTTGAATTACATATAGTTTTCAAACACTTCCATCTTCACAGACACTCAAAATGAATGTTAATCAGTATTGTCTGGTTTGAAATCAACTCCAGTCTACTGCTCCAAGGATACTATTGTTTAAACTGTACTTTAAATTCAATCTACAAGGCACATTCAGGTCTGAAGATTGTTGTGAGTGAAATTAATACTTGCTGTATAACCTAACTCCAGAATACACTAACAGTCCTCATCAACATCCTGCAAATGGACAAGTTAAAATAAAAAGTTGCCAATGAACTTACAGATTGATGAGTTTTGGCAGACACGGTCTTCACTGCATCTGGATCCCAAATCACTAGATCACTGTCAGACCCAACTGCCACTCTGCCTTTTCTTGGGTACAGGTTGAAGATTTTGGCAGCATTGGTACTCGTTACAGCCACAAACATGTTCTCGTCCATTTTACCAGTTGCCTGTTGGAAAAGAATCAAATATCTCAGTCCTTGGGACTGCAAGGAGGGAAGGCAGACCTGAGATTTGAACCCAGTATAACAATTGTTGGAACGTGACAAGTGCATACGTGGCTGAATGATGGTAATGTGAATTGGATTGGACCTCCAACCCACAAAAGGCCCTCTCTTTTTGCACAGGCTTTCAGGTACATGTTTCTCGTCTTGGTGGGCTTTTTCGCACTCCCAAACTTCAAGTTGTCCAGTGAGTACCATGACTAACATCTCAGTAAAAATGTTTAATTAATCTTACTATTGCATTGTCATTCTTGATCTGCACCTATTGTACATAACAGGATTGCTCTATGAATGGACAACAGCTGGAGAACAAGCAACAAAAGCAGATTTGCTATTTATGAAACATGATCTACTGTATTATTGATAGTATGTTCAGTAAGATATTAACTGTGGAATATTGAGAAAAAATAAACTGGACCAAACTGTCTTGAACATGCAAGTTGGAATAAGTTTTCAGCTCTTCACCCAAGGTACAATTTACACAATTTATCTTGGGATGTTATCATGGGAACGGTGTCAGTTCACATCAGAATAATTATATTATTCTAATCCATGTACCTAAAAGGTTTTGTTTTGAGATATAATTTTAGGATTCTTTGGCACGCCATTTGTTGTTTTCTGTCAGTCTAACCATCTTTCATGCCATGAAGTTACGATGCAGGCAAATTGGCAGAAGAGCTTTTTTTACATTTAGAAAGTTGCTCTGATCCAGGATGAAATGCCTGAAGTAATAATGATCAAAAGGAAATTGGATAAATAACGAGCTTCAAAAGCAGGAGAAGCAGGAATAATTTGTCAGTTCTTTCAAGGAACTGGCCCAGCACCAAGAGGTCCTGTGGTTTCCTGCTGTGCTGTGGGCTCCATGGTAACAGCAAACAATATGTGGTGACAACATGATAAGTTCTGTTCACACTTTGTATGAACAAAGGTGCAGTTTGCTAATAAAAATCAGATGCATCCCTGAGTGGCCTGCTACAAGCATAAAGTAACATGTCTACCTACCACGGCCTTGTCCCAGATAATGGACATGCGCTCCTCGGCTCCATTTGTACCTTCCGGAATCTGGGTGAAGTCATCCTTTCCAATTGCCTTCTGGGCTGTGCTGAATGTGCAATGGGCGCTTCCCACTATTTGCAAGTCGCCACTAGATAAAGATATCATCACTTCACTTCGAGGTAGTGAAATCCACATTTCAAAACACATCCCTCAAAGAGGCTCTAACTAGACTAACAATGATATACAAGCCTAGACATGAAAATGTACATCTGTACTCAAACAACAGGAATTCTGCAGATGCTGGAAATTCAAGCAACACACATCAAAGTTGCTGGTGAACGCAGCAGGCCAAGCAGCATCTATAGGAAGAGGTGCAGTCGACGTTTCAGGCTGAGACCCTTTGTCAGGACTGTACAGGATCTGTACTCAAAGCAATTTGTAAAACGGCAATTAAAAACACTTTAAAAAATTCTCCAAACTTGAATTGTTAATTCTACTTCCCTCATCAATGATGCTGCCTGGCCTCTTGAGAATTTCTTTCCCCTTTACCTCAGGTTTCCTGCATTTGTGATGGTGATTTCCTCTTGATTATTCAGTAGATTGTGAAGCAGTGCCCTCAGGTCACTTGCCTTCATAGCAGGTTCTTCCTACTTCTATCAATATCCTGGTTAATCTTCTCCAATTTGAGATTTGGGTAGATCTTCGCAGAATGCAAAAATTGCAAACTGATGATTTTGCTGTGATCATCAGCAAAGCTCCTCATACTGATTGAATCTCATGCAAACAAGGGTTCAGCAATTTTTTAAAAAAAATGAATTTATATTATAATCACATTTCATTATGAAGACAGGAAGTTATTTGGCCCATAATAACTGAACTGGTTGTTTAAAAAAAATGGTTGTCCATCCAGGCCCCTCCTGCATACTCTTCCTCTTTGCCTGCTCCTTTTCATAATTACCTACATATGAAAGCTGTATTTAATTCTGCCCCCACCAGATTTTCAGGCATGGCATTCTCAATCACAACACAAGGCTCTTAAATCAAATCTATGACCTGAACTGTTAACACCACTTCTCATCACAGATGCTGCCAGGACACTTAAGAACGTTTTGCATGTTCTCCTTACCTCAGTGTATCTGCTTCTCCTTCTTAAGCAGATTATTGTGAAGGTGTGCCTCAGGTCACATAGTTTCTTCCTATTTGCCACTTAATATTGAACAGCTCTGTCTAACCCTCTCCAAGGCAAACTATCCAAATGATCCACGCACATGGACATTATTTTTCCCATGCCTATGGCTGACACCATTTTATCTCCCTAATATGAATTATTAGTCTGGAGTTTGGGTTCAGAGTTCAAAATGAACCCATAAGTATGAGAATGGTTCAGAACACAGACAATACAACACAGGGACAGACCTTTAGGCCCACGGTGTGTCCAACTAACTTAATTTGTAATCAGATGTCCAACTAATGTAATTCTTTCTGCCTACACAATGTTGATATCATTCATGTGCCTAAGATCCACTTAAATACCTCTTGTTTTTGCTTCCATCATCCCAGGCACTCACCAATTTGTGGGGAAAAAAAACCTTGTCCTACACATCTCCTTTGAACTTAACTCCCTTCAATTAAGTGTATGTCCTGTGGCATTAGACATTTTAACTGTGCAAAAAGAGGCTGGCTGCCTATCTATACCTCCACAATCTCAAACTTCTATGAGAATTCCCTCAGCCTCCACCGCTCCAGCGAAAACAACCCAAGTTTGTCCGATCTCTCCTTATAGCACATGCCCCCTAATCTGGGCAGTGTCTTGGTAAAAACATTCTGCACCCTCTCCAAAACCTTGACATCATTCGTAAAATGGGTGACCAGAACAGAAAATAATACTTCAGATGAGGTCTAAGCAGAGTTTTAGTAAAGCTACAATGTAATTTCTTGAGTCTTTAATTCAGTTCTTTGAAACATAAAAGCAAGCTTGCCATATGCCTTCTTTACCACCCTATCAACCTGCGTAGCCACTTTCAGGAAGTATGGACTAGGATTCCAAGATCCCTCTGCATGTCAGCACTGTTGAGGGGCTTACTATTAACAGTAGAGAATGTTTCATTACATTTGATCTCTCAAAGTGCAACACTTTGCATTTGGCTGGGTTAAACTCCATTTGCCATTTCTCTGCCCATTATCTGCAACTGATCTATATCCTGCTAGATCCACCGCCAGTCGTCCACACTATCCACAACACCACTGATCTTTTTATCATGTGCAAATTTAATAACCCACCTGGATGTTTTCATCCAGGTTATTTATATAATTGCAGTTTTTTGGATGACAACTGCGTTCTTTCTGCCAGAGTGAATTATAGCTCAGTGACCACACTGCAAGATATGACATATACACTATGGTATAATGCATGCCTACAGCTGCACTATTTCTGTCTCACCACTGGGAGGCACCAGCTCAGGGCAATGGATCTGCAGTGCCTTTCACTCAGCAGTGAGATTCCAGCTTCAACTCACTGCCTTAGCTCAAGGGAACTCAATACCTCTCCTTCGTACGTTGTCTTACACCAGCAACTTATTGCATCCGTTGGTAACAAATTTTAAATCCTGTTCCTCCCTCAATCCCATCCCCCAAAATTTGAGATTTTCCTAATGATAGCAAAGCATAAATTTAAATTTAATCCAGATTTTTAAATTAATATATACCTGACTAATTTTACAAATAAACATTACAGCACCCAGCAATTATCACAAAGTGGGTTACTAATTCAAAATAATTAATATATCCCAGTTTAGACATGATGTTGCAAAAAATGCTTTGCACATTGATGACACGATTTGGGAATTCCACAGGTAGCAATAACAGATTTGATGATGATTATATACCTACATTACCTAACTGCAGGAGACTGGGCTGCAAATCAACTTAAGGTTCTATCATTAATTAGCATTCTGTAATCAATTGGTAATATGTTTATGAAAATTGCTCAAGGATATGCTAGGTTCTCTTTGAATACAATGCCTAATTTTAATGCAGAAGACCCCAAAACCAGAATAATTATGAATCCCCAGATAGATCCTGAAACTCTGGTTTTCTGCTTCAAACGCGACAACCATCCTTTGTACAAGTCTGGAATCTTAAATGAACATCCCCTCCCTGGTTTTGAATTCCATTCTAAAATCCTGATACTGAAAAAAAGATATTTCTAATCTATTTTTCAATACGGGGCACCTTCTCTCCCCGTTTCAACACAGCATTCAGAAGATAGCAATGAAGTAAAAGACAGCTAAATATCTCAATTCTTAAACAATGTGTTCAAAATTAATAAACACGAGAAATTCTGCAGATGCTGAAAATCCGGAGCAACACACACAAAAAGCTGGAGGAAATTAGCAGGTCAGGCAGCATCTACGGGATATGAATAAACAGTCGACGTTTCAGGCTGAGACTCTTCAACAGGACTCAGCATAGTGTGCATGTGCTTCAACAGTAAACTAGGTTCTACATGCACATCCAGAGCTCCATGTGCTTCAACAGTAAGCTAGGGTCTCCATGCACATCCAGAGACCCATGGGGATTGGCTATTGTTAGCTATGAATTGAAGTTATACCACCTAGACATTCTGTTTGAAATGCATCCAAATTTTAAACTTAATAAATTCAAACAGCATCTAAATGATGGTTTCAGCCCAACCAATTCATACCAAGGTTCCCAGCTAAACTCATCCCATTTGCCCTTAAAGCCATGTATACCTTTTTGAATGTTACTAAAGTAACAGCCTCTGGGCAGATCATTCTGCAGACTGACCGCCCTCTGGATGAAAATATTGCCTTTCAGATTCCTATTAATCAATCCCTTTCACCTTAAACCAAAACCCTCAAGATCTTCATTCCCTAACCCTGGAAGAAAGATTGTGTGCATTTCCCCCAACTATGACCCCTAATGATATTTGACACTTCATATCAAAAAATATTTTAATCAATACCAAGCAGCATGCATTCAAAATAACTCTCCTCTCCACATCGACACACAAATTCAGTCCCAGGCTTACCTTGATAAGAGGGAGACCAGGTGATCAGGTGTAGTGGGATCCGGGCTGAGTGGTGGTGAAGTCACAAAAGCTGCAGCCTTGGCCCAATTTTTGCTCCAATAGTGTGTGCCATCTGTGCCAAGGCTGGCACTTATTGGTTCTCCAAACACAATGTTTCCTGGCAACCAGAAAATGAAAAGTCTTAATGTTAAAACTCTATACTTCCCCAAGTGAGCGAAAACATGCACGTGGCCAACAGGCAGGAAAAGAAAACCGAGCCCCACCTTTTTTCTTGGCGTGGGCTATGATATCTGCTGCAGTCTTACTCATTACTTTTGTGACATAGAGAGGACAGTTGGTCTGGCCAGCGATTGTGATTGCGCGGAAAACAGCTTCTGCTTCCAGCTAAGTAACAAAAACAAGAAGTTCTGTTATAGGCCAGATCGTTGTAACAACAAAGCTTACAAAATCCTGTCACCTGTGCTTTTTTGTAACACTTGGTGCTTGACCAGTCCTGCCATTACTGATAAACCCTCCTTCATCAGCAGCCTAAATTTACAGTATATAGCACCTTTCATGCAGTACAAACACAAGGTATTTCATATCAAAATTTGACAACAACCAGGGTGCCACACACTTGGTCACACAGTTAGATTTTAAGACCCAACCAGGGGTGTGTGGGGGGTGGGGGGAAGAGATTTGAATTAGATGATATTTTCTAAACTCCTAGCTCTACAAATGATTAAGTTCAGGCAGAATGCTTAAGGTCACTGTAATCAGAGAACCACATGAAAAGAAGGAAGCCACAGAGAGAAGGGAAATATAGAAGCTAGATAATGTGGAAGGTGGAAAAAATCCAAGAAAAACCTGGGAGTTACCAGGAGAACAAAGGACCAACTGTGCAAGGAAGTTACAACTTAGCAAAGCACCTCACAGAAACAAAAAAATGTGATGCTGAGCCACATATCGGCATCACTGGCAGATAGGCATGGGAAGGGAATCAGATAATACACCCTTGCAGCCGAGACTACGTGGACAAAGATTTCAGCATGGATGGACAGATGGATGAAAGGAAGAAAGTACAGGCAGAGACAAGCAATGTTGTGGAGGTGGATTAGGCCTGGTCTTTCCAAAGACGATATCAGACAGACAGAAGTTTGGCATAGGGTTAAATAGGATTCCACAATTGCAAATCAGAACATACGGCAAGGTACAAAATGATTAGAATGTTGTTCCTCTTAAAACATATTGTAGACTCCTTCTGGGAACTTTAAATGGTTTCAGTTTAAGGGATGCTTATTTCAGAGATCAGGGCAGATGTTTGATTCTAAATTATTTGTAGAACCTGTCATTCACAGAACTGTGAACAAAGGCTTTCAGTTCAGTTCCCAGGTGTGATTCTGACAACCAATGCAAGTGCTGGTTCAAATTTATTCTAAAGGCTTCTTATGACACCTCTGAACAATAGATGCTTGCATTTGATGCTGAAAATGCGCAATTTCCTCTTCCACCCTGGTTCTGTGGTTATGTTGGTCATCCTCCAATGTATCACGGCAAAATTTAGTCATTCAAACAGAAAACAACCACCCTCTGTATCTGTTTGATTATTTCTTTGCTCACATATATTAATGTGTTCCCAAATTCTATAGCAACCACAATCAAGCCTGACCAAACGTGGGATCGTTAGCAAGATCTCAGCAGAGTACTTGGTCTAGCAGCCAGCCGGGGAACCACAGCCAGCATCTGCATCATTGAAATCTGGTTCTTACTGGAACTGAATGCTTCTTACGGGGCTTGGCAAGGTTAATGCAAGGCTGATGCTTCCCTCTGGATGGGATGTACAGAAAACCAAGGTTTGTGGTCTCAAAGTCAGGTCATGTCTATTGTCATTTAACTATATGGTATCGAAATGAGACCAGGTTTCTCTGAACCAGGATGTAAAACATATAACACACATAACACATGATAACTTATGAAGGTAAAGATAAAAACAACAGATGAAGCACACATAAATAACAAACTAAAGTGCATTAATATTAAATATTCTTAGGAACAGATTAACCAGCGACACTTTGAATACTATGTAGCAGGGAGTTCAGAAGCCTAATGGCCTGGGGGAAAGAAACTGTTTTGTAACCTGACTGTTCTTGTTTTTATGCATCATAGTCTCTTGCCTGATGGTAGAAAGTCAAAGAGGATGCTGGGTGGATTCCATAATAATACTAAGGGTCCTGCGTACGCAGCGCTCCTGATGAGTGTCCCTGATGGATGGAACGGACAGACCCCTGTGATCCTCTCAGCTGTTCTCTCAGTTATTTGCAGGAACTTCTGGTCCAATGTTAGACTGCCCCCATACCAGTTGGAGATGCAACATGTCAAGATGTTCTCAATGGTGCTTCTGTAAAACACAGTTAAGATGGTTGGGGGAGGGGGGAGCCTTGCTTGCTTCAATTTTGTAAGAGGAGGAGGCACTGCTGTGCCTTGTTCTTGAGAAGTCAACTTTGATTTCTTCACCCAGAGGGAAAAGGATCCTTGGAATTCTCTGCACAAGATATTCAAGACAGAACACAGAACTGTACAGCACAGGAAGAGGCTATTCAGCCTTCAATGTCTCGCCAACAACTTAGCAGATGTTTTGATACTGAGGGGATCTCAGAATGGACAGTTAGCATAGGGAGATGCTATGGGGCAAAAGATCAGCCATGACTTTTGGTGGATGGTGAAGCAGCAATAAAGGCCCGAATGACCTATTTCCACCTCTATTGACAGTGTTCTCAGGTAGGAGAGGCTACTTCACTGCTGTGCCTGACAGCCACTCCAACCAGACACTCACTGGCCGCAAGTGGTGTCCAGCTGCTTGGTGCCTCGGCCTTGTGTGCACATGCAAGTAAAAGTGCCTAAATAAACATGCACTGCAGAATAAAGGCTGCCACTTATTTTTTTCCTTGTACATCATATGATGCATGATATCACCCCTGGCACTGGGAAGGCATTCCTAACTGATGAGCTTCCTACAAACTCAAATCTTTATCAGGGCTGAATTCAAACTTTAAACCTTGGGTCCTGCTGCCTTCTAAAAAAAATTCATTGAAAGGTTATTCAATTTATATCGTCACTGCATCAAAAAGACAATTTTGATCCTTTTCCTTTAGATATTCTCCCTTGTTTTTAGAGAAGTGAGGCTCTTTCTGCATCAGCTTTCTCTCAATGCTCTATTGATCCATCTCTGTGTTACGGTCGGATAGTCAGCCCCTTGCACCGGTCATCTGACGATTCTCTGTGTGCGAGTTCTAGCTCCAAAAAGCATTCCAACCCAAAAAAGTCCTGGCAGATTTTCCCTTCTCTAATCCACACAAGGCACTCATGGCACTTGAAACAATTAACTCAACACTGGCTGTGGATTAACCTGGGAGTTTAACCAATTTAGCTGACTGAAGGAGCAAGCATTTTTGCTTTAAAAAAATAATGTACAATTCACCTGTGAAATCAATGAAAATCAAGAACCAATAGGAGAGAACCCAGGGGAAAAGGTTGCAATAATATTGTTGAAATAGTGAAGAGAACTCTAAACGAGGCAGGGTGGTTCACTGAAGGACTCATTTTGATCCCAGTGGTGTTCTGAGAAGCACTAAGTAATTAAACAACAGTACCTTCCGCATTTTACTTAAAAAATTAACCACCAGTCTGTTGACAGGTGCATAGAAATTTCCACTGTCTGGGTGAACTAGACTTATTCCCTCTGTTTAAAGAGGCTAAGATGATTTGTTAACATTGATGCTACTACACAAGATTACTAAATTAACAATTAGTTTTAAATAACGTTAAGTTTAATAAGTTTGCGGAAATTCTGCATGACATCTAAAACTGAAAAACTTCCACAGATGTGTAGTGGATAATATATTGAC
Organism: Mobula hypostoma; assembly: GCF_963921235.1. NCBI lineage: Eukaryota > Metazoa > Chordata > Chondrichthyes > Myliobatiformes > Myliobatidae > Mobula > Mobula hypostoma. The sequence continues at coordinate 81,824,902 of NC_086103.1, read as the reverse complement.
ATCACAGCCTGGTCTGAAAACAGCAATACCGTTGCACAGAAAATCCTCAATATGGTCCAATCCATTGTGGATAAAGCCATCTCAACCACTGAATACACCTACATGACATGCTGTCATAGGATCCCCATCACCCAGGTCATGCTCTGTTCTTGCTGTTGCCATCAGGTAGAAGGTACAAGAGCCTCAGGACTCACACCACCAGGTTCAAGAACAGTTACTACCCCTCAACCATTGGGCTCTTGAACAAAAGAGGAGAATTACACTCAACTTCACTTGCCCTGTCATTGAAACGTTCCAACAACCAATCAACTTACTCTTAAGACTCATTATCTCATTTTCTCATGTTCCCATTACTTATTGCTCTTTATTTATATTTGAATTTCCACAGTTTGCCTTCTGCACTCTGGTTGATCTTTCACTGATGCTGTTATAGATCTGCTATAGATTTGTTGAGTATGCCCACAAGAAAATGAATCTCAGGGTTGTATATGGTGACATGTATGTACATTAATAATAAATTCACTTTGGACTTTGAATCTCTTACTTTTATACCTTTGCAGATATCCTACTTTGCCTCCTTTTCCTCATATCACCAATTTTACTTTGTTTTAACATTTGGAGACTCATTGAACTGCAGATGCTGGAAATCTGGGGCAACACACAAAGGAGCTCAATGAATTCAAGTCAGGTAGCATCTATACGACAAATGAAGAGCCTCAACCTGAAACAACGTCTGTCCATTTCCCTCCACAGACACTGCCTGACCTGCTGAGTTCTTCCAGCTCCTTTATCTGTTGCATTAGTTTTACATCTTATCAACAATTGTTGATTAAATGAAAATAGACAGTTTTATTCCACAATTTACTTTAATTCCTGCTTCTTGAAATGACTTGCTTTAATCCTTTATTCATCTTGTTCTGTTGTTTCCACTTGGTTGTACTACCATGTAGTTTACCCAAGCCAATTCTAGCCAATTTCATGCAAATGCAGGATATTTTTATACACGTGCATTCAGTTCAAATGAAAGTTCAAAGCAAATTTATTACCAAAGTACAGTACAAAGATGCCACCATATACAACCATGAGATTCATTTTCTTGTGGGCAATCACGATAAATACAAGAAAGACAATAGAGTGAATAACAGACCACACCCAACAGGTAGGACAACAACAGCCGATGTACAAAAAATAAAAACAAAACTGTAAATACAAAAAGAAAGTAAAATAATAATAACAAGTAAATAAACAATAAGTATCAAGAACATGAGATGAAGAGGTCTTGAAAGTGAGTCCATAGGTTGTGCAAACAGTTCCGTGATGGGGTGGGTGACGTTGAGTGAACTGGACTTGAACCTCTCTGGTTCAGGACCCTGATGGTTGAGGGGTAATAATTGTTCCTGAACCTGGTCATGTGAGTTCTACGGCTCCTATAACATCTTACAAATAGCAGCAGTAAGAAGAGAGTATAGCCTGGATGTTGGGAGCCCTCAAGGACGGAAGCTGCTTTCCTGCGACAGCACTCCGTGTAGATGTGCTCACTGCTGGGGAGGGCTTTACCACACTTGGACTTGACCATATCTACTACTTTTTGCAGGAGTTTCCATACAAGGGAATTTCCATACATAACCTGGTATGGTGTTTCCATATCATGTCATGATGTAATCAGTTAATATACTCTCCACCACACATGGATACAAGTTTGTCAAAGTTTTAGGTGACATGCCAAATCTTTGCAAACTTCTAAGAAAATAGAGGCACTACCATGCTTCCACAATGGCACTTACGTGCTGGACCCAAGACAGATCCTCAGAAACGATAACATTGAAGAATTTGTCCCTCTCCACCTCTGAACCCCTAATGAGGACTGGTTCATGGACCTCTGGTTTTCTCTTCCTGAAAGCTTCTGCACTAATTTAAGTTTCTAAATTCCCGCTTTCCCAGATTGAATTCAATTAATTATGTTTTATTAAATATGCTTTTTGTTCATGTCTTTTAGGTAGCCTATAGCAAGATAACTTATATTCTATTAGGTTCTATTCGGATCATTAAAAATTGAGTATCAGTATTTTTCTCCAGTTTCTAAAGAATCTAATTTGTGTGCTCTTTAATATTTAACACTTGTTGGAACATTCACCCTATGAGTCATCATATACTCACAGGCTACAATAGATCCCTCCTATGCCAGACGAAAATTTAGCTGTAAATACCCAATCAAAGTTAACGCTCTTTATTAGAATTTTGTTATTTCCAATTAGTGCATCAAGCACTTTGATTAAACTTATCTTTTTCGGTAAATGGTTTGATAAAACCTTACCAGATCTTCATTCATAAATGTCTCAGTGGAACCTTTTATAAGAGCAGACTTTTACAGAAAACCTTTATTTTAAAAGGCTGCCTGGCTCGTGTTACACATGGCACATTCAACAGTAAGTTGCCAGAGATGCTACAGAAATACATGGGAATTCAAAGCAATGCAATTCAGAGGATTACAATCATTTTTCTTGTTATTTGTAAGGCAGGTATAAACAGGGGGTTCCACAAGATGAAATCCAGCCTTAAACTGTTGCATTAAATGTATGTTTCATTCTGTAGAGCTGCCATTATGGCAATTATGTTGTACACAACAACTGAAAGCCCAGATGTGGCAGATTAGCACAATCCCCAATACTTCAACCTGTTGTGTTTGTATTCAAACAATAGGAAGGGTTGCCAAGCAACTGAGCTGGTTAGTGAACTGAAGAGCCTGATAATGTCTGAGCAACTGCACATTTAACTCTATCAGTCCGGGGTCAAGCTGCTCAGTATACCATGAGCTCCTTCTGACAGGCAAAGACAACAGCATTCGCGACATCTTACCCAGCTTTGGAAAGAAAGCAGTACAAGACAGCTTGGGGACCAAAGCCAGCTGAGGAAAAGTGTTTTCTGGTCTTACAAAGTTATTTGGTCTGTATAAAATTGTGTGAAAGAGTTGAGCCTTGTAATTATGGCCATTATAGCAGCAAACAACAGGCAGTGCAAACTCACCATTAACATACCTTCTCTGGTATTTCTCTATAAACTAGTTCGAGTAACTGTTATAGTGAAGGTGAATTGAACTGAAGTAGCTACGGTAATAAAATCTCTTATCCTCCTCTGACTAATTCCCTTCCCATGCTATTTAAGGACATTTCTGTTTAAAGCATAGTCCATTTTGGTTAAGTACTGGGGATGTCAAGCAACAACTTAGCCAAGGTGAATAAACACAAACTTATTTCCTGCCACTCACACACACAACCATTGTAATGCTGGAAGAAACAAAAGCAGCTCAGCTCATCACCTCCTCTGGTCGACTAAGCACGTGTCCCTCTGGGCCACTGATCCCCATCTCCAGCAAGAGTCTTTGTTCCTGTAGAGATAAACAGCAACAGGTAGCTTTAGACCTGATGTATGATTTCAGCTGACCAGGAAAATACAACTCGAAACCCGGACATGGAATGGCTCGACAGCTCATAACAAAAATCTGTCATACTCCCTTCTACTTTTTCTAGTCATGTAGGACAATTAATAGCGATTAGTCTACAGTGTACCTAAACAAGGCGTAGAATGTGGTGAAGTTACAAAGCCATCATTATATCTCAGGCATGCTACACTTATGTAACATCTAATGTAATCAAACATAGGAGGAAGGACACAGAAAGAATGAAAGTGCTAGATGTGAATGCACTGACCTGGGCAATGATGTCACCATTCTCTGCGTGAACTTGCATTATTGCTCCAAGGTCACCCACATACTTACAGATGTCATAGAGCTGCAAAGCAAATGGGGAAAGAAACAATTGAACAAACAATTCAGGCACGTGGCAAAGACCTTCACACTGAGCCGCCACTTACTACCATGAAGGCAGTTCATGGCATTCTTACAAACCACAGGTTTTACTTCAGCCTTGCATCTCACTCCCTTATTCTCTCACACCTTGATTTTATAACTTACATTAACCAATCAAATCTGGTCCAAACATCAATAGCAACAAAACGAAAGCCATCTGTTCTGCCTTGGGGCCACTACTCCTCTCTAACATTAACTGAATGCTATATCTTTAAATGGAGCAGATTCACCCTTGCAACTGGGTCAGCTACAATAAAACAACCCATCGTCTTGAGCTTACTTGCACAACAGCTGGGCACACACAATCACCCCTCAAATTACTGCCTGCCTTATATGTCAGGGCTATGACTGAATGGAAATGAAGAAACATTTATCCCTATCTACGCTTCTCAACTATCGTACCCAGAAGGCAGTAGAGGTTCAGTTGTTCAATACAATCAAGACAGATATTAATAAGTTTTTTTTAGATATTAAGGGGGGTGGTTTATGGAATGTGGGATCAGTGAAGGACAAAGGTACTAAGGTAAATAAGTAGCCACGATCTTATTGAATGTTGCAGGAGTGAGGGCCAAATTGCCTCCTCTTTCTTCCACAGTGCTAGCTCTGCACAGTGGAAATTAAAATTGGGTCACAAATAGGTGAGAAAATGTTAAGACCTGCTCCTAATTTTCCTCTGCTTGTCAAGCCGTATTTCTAAGAGCACAGGACAATTGCAGTTAGAAACTGCAGGGTGGATGGGCTTTCCCAAAGCTTCCAAACTGTGAATAAAAACCCCACGTGAAATGTTTTATGTTCTTATTCAGTTACTACCACCAGCTGAATGAAACCAATTAAAACAAAAAAAAATCAATTTAGTTAAAACCAGGTGTGTAAATACACCTGCACATTTTAAAACCCATTTACAAAGTAAAGTTTTTTTAGTTCAACAGCATTAAATGTAATCAAGTGCCAGAGCTCATCATGTATTGCTGAGTTCTCCTTATTAAACTCAAACATTTCCAAATGTACAAAGGCACCCGAGGCATGCTATTTGGCTGTATCTGACTGACAGTTAACAACACCTTCCTGTCTGTAACTCTCCACTATTCAGACGGGGAACCTTCGACAGAGCTTGTGTATCTTCAAGAAGCTTCCATAACTTTATTAAATTTAAAAGTCCAATACATGTTGTCAGCTGATTGCAGCCTCCAGGAGAATGGCACTAGGGCCAGTGCTCTCCACTGGGAGTGGTGTGGCAGTGTTCACACTGGAGTCGGTGCACTCCACTGGGACAGTGTGGCAGTGTCCACGCTGGAGCCAGTGCACTCCACTGGGGGTGGTGTGGCACAGCGTCCAGGCTGGAGCCACTGAACCCCACTGGGGGTGGTGTGGCGGTGTCCACACTGGAGCCAGTGCACTTCACTGGGGGTGGTGTGGGGCAGTGTCCACACTGGAGTCGGTGTGGTACAGTGTCCACACTGGAGTCAGTGAACTCCACTGGAGTCGGTGCTGTTCCTCCAGTGTGTGCTCAGCAGAAGACGACCTGTACTATGGTCGACTTGAGATTTCTGTGGCATTCGTGGACTCAGGGTCTGGACTATATATTTTGTTGCGTGGCTATATTTTATTGATATCTTACATGTGTTTGCTATCTCGTTTGTTCTGTCTGTTTTGTGCTGTGTGTGACTGTTGGTACTGTTTTGTACCTTGGCTCTGGAGTAACGCTGTCTAGGTCGGCTGTATTCATGTACGGGTGAGGGGTGGGGTGGCGAGGCGAAAGGTCAGAGAGGGGTGGTGTGGGTACAAATGCTTGTTTCTATAAACAGTAGAATTAGTTTCTTCTCTCAGCCCACTTTGAGTAATTATTCATTCTTATCGAAATTATGTGCTTTTTCATGACATTCACTACAACTACATCAAGTGATTTTTCCATATTTTCTGACTTATGAACAAAAATCAACTTCAGGATGTTATTCATAAATCAACAAAATAGAGAAAAATGGAGAACTAAATAATCTAGGAGAACCTCTCAGAGAAGGATAGAGGGAAGAGAACATGTGCCAAAATAGTGTGAGGGCAACACTTCAGAACTGAATCTGTACTCCTTCCATTAGACCCAGCTAGACTGGAACTTGAGTATGCAAGCCTTCCTGGAACGGTCAATGCTCTATAAGCAATCCTCAGCTACACAACCTCAGTAAAATGTAGGATTTACAGAACTTAAACCACCTTTGCTAACTCCAAGCCTGTGCCCTAACATGAAACAGTTGTGTGAACATTATTCTGGACATTGAACAGAACGCAGCAGATGACAGCAGAATTTACTAGTTTTTTTTACCTCAGCATTTGACATTTGATATAAATCCTTGTATGCCATGTAGACCAGGAAGGAATTCACACCTGTCAGAAATAAAATAGCTAGCTTTAAAATATAGTAAAACAGGAGGAAAAGCAAAATACATAACCTGGAAGATACTGAGCATCACATTCAGTTTCTGAATCAATCACAGTAATAAATTTGCACCATCTTTGTAAACAAACACAAAACAAGCAACACACACAAGATGCTTGAGGAACTCAGCAGGTCAGGCAACATCTACAGAAAAGAACAATCAACGTTTCGGCCGAGACTTTTCTTCAGGACTGGAAAAGAAGGGGAAAGATGCTGGAATAAAAAAAGATGGTGGGGGGGAGGGGAAAGAGAATAGCTAGAAGGTGATAGGTGAAGCCGGATGGGAAGGAAAGGTAAAGGCTGGAGAGGAAGGAATCTGGTAGGAGAGGAGAGTGGACTAGAGGAGAAAGACAAGTATGGAGGAGGGAGCCCAGGGGAAGGTGACAGGCAGGTAAGAAGAGGTAAGAGGCCGGAGTGGGGAATAGAAGAAAATTTTCGTTACCGGAAGGAGAAATCACCATTCATGCCATGAAGTTGGAGGCTATCCAGATAGAATAACATGTTGCTCCTCCACTCCGAGACTGGCCTCATCATGGCAAAAGAGAAGGCCACGGACGGACACGTCAGGAAAGGAATGGGAATTAAAATGCTTGGCCACCAGGCAGTTCCACTTTTGGCAGATGGAACAGAGGTGCTCGACGAAGCGGTACCCCATTTTATGAAGGGTCCCACCAATGAAGGAGACCACATCTGGAGCGCCGGACACAACAGACAACCCCAGCAGATTTGCATGTCAAGTGCTGCCTCACCTGGAAAGACTGTGTGGGACCCTGAAAGGAGATGAGGGAGCAGGTGCCCATCACCTTCAAGCTATCCTCCTTCCCTTCCACCCCACCTTTTTACTCTGGCATCTTCTGCCTTCCTTTCCAGTCCCGAAGAAGGGTCTTGGTCTGAAACACTGATTGTTTGCTAATATCCATGGATGCTCTCTGACCTGCCGAGTTCCTGCAGCATTGTGTGTGTGTTGCTTAGGATTTCCAGCATCTGCAAAATTGCTATTGATTATTCAAAAAAAACACCTTGATTTGTTGTTAATGATTTTAATCCAGAAGTTTAACAGGCATTCAGTGCCTTGAGGTGTAAATTCAAATACCCTGTTACATGACACAATTACCCACCCAAAATCTAGCACATAGATCTTACTGTGATTCCAATATTTTACTGAATGACGGGGAAAAGAAACTTTGTAACCTTTCAGGGTAAGAGTGTGAAGTAGCAAGATATAGCAAGCACATTTGGCTCTAGCAAAGGTTTTCTCCAGTTCTCCCCCCCCTTTAAAATATGCATATTTTTTATATTCTATTGGAATGCTCACTTTATATGTCAACGGAGCCTATTTTTTTCTGCCGCAAATAGTCCGGCAGCATCAAGTTTGAGGGTTATTATGCACAGGCCAATCCATCAATGTTCACCTGATGCAGGACCCGACACTGTAGTCAGTGCCCACAGCATTTTGGAGACAGGAGCGCCAGTTTCAGTGTACCCTTCAACCACGGTAGTGAGGGTGGTTAGCACCACACTATTACAGATGGGGGCATCAGAGCTTGGCGTTCAATTCCGGCGCCATCTGTAAGGAGTTTGTCTGAGCTCACCGTGAAGGGGTGAGCTTCCCCTGCGTGTTTGTTTCCTCCCACAGTTAAATGGTCATTGTAAATTGTCCTGTGATTAGGCGAGGGTTAAATGGGTGATCCACTGGGTGGTGCAGCTCATCGGGCCGGAAGGTCTGTTCTGTGATGGACAGATGGATAAATAAATAAATAAAACTCCTGCACCTTGGATTAAGCCAGTCTGCAACATGGTGCATGGTAAAAGCCAGGCAGACAAAGTGCATCATTCACTGAGTTAATCTTTCAGCAGCAGTTGACAGTCATCTCGGTACAGCAGAGACCATAGCTCCCCATTATACACAGTTTACAAGGAAGTGCACAAGAGTCTCATTTGTGCCATCGTCACCTGGACAATGTGCAGTGGGACTGATATCCTGGCTGTGCAGGAAGGGCATGATAGGGTGGGCCATTCTCACCTACTGGGGTTTTGGTGCCTATTTGGGAGTTCTCCAACAAACCCTCCAGGACATTCTCAGCTGACCAGTGCCTGAATGACTTGTGGTCAAAAAGTCAAATTTCAGCTTTCCATCCAGTAATTTGCACTGCATTATTGAAGTCCGTTCGCTAAAGAGCAGTTACATTCAATTGCAGGTTCCTGCCTCAGGATGAAATCCTGGACCACCAGCATTATATTTGTGATAGCCTTTTCTTGGTCCAGTTGTGTGCAATTCTGGTTGCTCCATTACAGCAAGGACATGGACGACTTGGGAGAAGGTGCCAAAGAGATTTGGCAGGATGCTGCCTGGATTAGAGTGTCCAAGCTATGGGGAGAAGTTGTCTAAACTTGAATTGTTTTCTCCAAAAGGTCTGAGGCTGAGGTGTGGGGTGCGGAGAAGAACTAATAGAAGTAATTAAGATTATGAGAGGCATAGATATAGTTGCCAGCCAAAAATTTTCACACAGGGTAGAAATGTCAAACACTGCTACTGATGCACCATAGAAAGCATCCTATCTGGACACAAGATGGGCGAGTATGGAAACTGCAGAGAGTCATGCACACAGCTCAGCACACTTCAGCAGCCAGCCTCACATCTGTGAACTCCATCTGTGCTTGTTGCTGCCTTCGTAAAGCAGCCAGCATAATCAAAGACCCTATCCATTCTCTCTTCTTCCCCATCCTACAATGGGCTAAAGATACAAAAGCTTGAAAGCACATACCACCAGTCTCAAAGACAGTTTTTAAACTGTTCAATGACTATTGAACAGTTCCCTAGTACAAAATGGATTGACTCTCTCAGATTTAATCACACATACATCAAAATATACAGCAAACCTCGTCATTTTCGTTAACAACCAACCACCAGGATGTGCTGGGAACGGTCCACAAGTATCGTCACACATTCCAAGCCAACACAGAATGCTCACAACATTCAGCAAAATTACACAGAGCAACAACAGCAATGAAACAAAACAGCAAATGAAAGCCCATTCCTGAACTCCTACCCAGAGACTCACACACAGACAGGCCTCTAATCCCAGGACAGGCTGCTCCTGGGGCTCCAGTCCTTGGTCACAGACTCTTAGACATCAGGTCCCCGGCAAGACTTGCAGACATCGGGCCTCAGAATTTAAAGCAAGGCACACACAGAAAGCAATATTATATAAGAACATAGGAAACAGGACAAGTGACACAATCTACCTTGTTATGATTTTGCACCTTGTCCACCTGAACTGCACATTCTCTGTAACTGTAACACTGTATTTGGCACTTTATTGTGGTGTCCCTGTATTAACAATAATTTGATCACTTTCCCTCCTTGCATCAAAACACTAAAACAAAACCAGTGGGAACATATCTTCCTGGTGCTAAGACAAAATTTCAAGTTTAAGAACTTAAGAAATAGGAGCAGGAGTAGGCCATCCGGCCCATCGAGTCTGCCCCACCATTCAATAAGATCATGGCTGATCTGTCTGTAACCTCAGCTCCATTTACCTGCCTTTTCCCCATGACCCTTAATTCCCTTACTATGCAAGAACCTATCTAATTGTTTCTTAAATACATTCAGTAAGGAAGCCTCAACTGCCTCCCTGGGCAGAGAATTCCACAGATTCGCCACTATCTGGGAAAAACGGTTTCTCCTCATCTCCATCCTAAATCTTCTCCCCTGAATCTTAAGGCAATGTCCCCTAGTTCTAGTCTCACTTACCAATGGAAACAACTTTCCTACTTCCATCCTATCTATCCCTTTCAAAATTTTGTATGTTGCTATAAGATCCCCTCTTGTTCTTCTGAACACCAGAAAGTATAGTCCCAGGCGACTCAATCCTCATAAATTAATCCATCCCTGGAATCAACCTGGTGAACCTCCTCTGCACTGCCTCCAAAGCCAGTATATCTTTCCTCAAGTATGGAGACCAGAACTGCACACAGTACTCCAGGTGCAGCCTCACAAGTACCCTGTATAGTTGCAGCATGACCTCCCTGCTCTTAAATTCAATCCCTCTAGCAATGAAGGCCAACATTCCATTTGCCTTCTTAATAACCTGTTGTACCCACAAGCCAACTTTTTGCGATTCATGAACAAGCACTCCCAAGTCTTTCAGCACAACAGCATGCTGCAATCTTTCACCATTTAAGTGATATGCTTCTCTTCTATTATCCCTTCCAAAGTGGATGATCTCGCATTTACCAACGTTGTATTCCATCTGCCAGACCTTGGCCCACTCACTTAACCTATCTATATCCCTCTGCAGACTCTCGACATCCTCTGTACAATTTGCTTTTCCACTCAGTTTAGTGTCATCAGCAAATTTTGCTACGCTACACTCAGTCCCCTCTTCCAAATCATCAGTGTAAATAGTAAACAGCTGCGGACCCAGCACCAACCCCTGCCACTGACTGCCAACTGGAGAAACACTTTTATACCAACTCTCTGCTTTCTATCGGTTAACCAATCCACTATCCATACCAATTTACTTCTTCCAACTCCATGCATCCGATTATTTACAAGTCTCTTGTGCGGCACCTTATTGAACACCTTCTGGAAATCCATGTATATGACATCCACCCGTTCCCCTCTATCCACTGCACTCATCATGTCCTCAAAGAACTCCACTAAGTTTGTTAAACAGGACCTGTCCTTTCTGAATACATACTGCGTCTGTCTAATGGAACCACTCCTTTCTAAATGTTTCGCTATTTCTTCCTTAATGACAGCTTCAAGCATTTTCCCGACTACAGATGTTAAGCTAACTGGCCTATAGTTGCCCGTCTTTCGCCTACTTCCTTTATTAAAAAGTGGCGTGACATTTGTTGTCTTCCAATCCACTGGGACCTGCCCAGAGTCTAGAGAGTTTTGATAAATGTTTACCAACACATCTACTATAACCTCCACCAATTCCTTCAGCACCCTGGGATACATCCCATCAGGACCAGGGGACTTATCTACCTTCAGGCCCTCTAGTTTGCTCATCACTATCTCTTTAGTGACAGTGATTTTATTGAGGTCCTCACCTCTCATTTCATCCATAACATCCTTCTTTGGCATATTAGAGGTGTCCTCCACCGTGAAGACTGACAGAAAATAGTCGTCCAATGCCTCAGCCATTTCCTTATCACCCAATATCAATATTTAAGTAAATTTTATTAAAGTACATATATGTCACCATATACAACCCTGAAACTTATTTCCTTGTGAACTTACTCAACAAGTCTACAGATTAGTAACTATAACAAGATCAATGAAATATCAACCAGAGTGCTGAAGACAACAAACTGTGCAAATATAAATAAATAGCAATAAATAACAACATTAAATAGAGTTCATGAATGTGGGATTGTTGGTTGTGGGTACATTTCAAAGATGGGGCAAGTGAAGCTGAGTGCAGCCATCCCCTTTTGTTCAAGTGCCTGATGGTTGAGGAGTAGAGGTTGTTCTTGAACTTGGTGGTAGGAGTCACCAAGCTGGTTTGTACCAAATGTACCCTCTGCAGGTAAATGTAGAACAAACTGAGGTGTGGCACAACAGAATTTAAATCAAGGAACACACAGAAAGCAATACTGTATAAGAACACAAGAAATAGGAGCCAGATTAGGCAACCTGGCCTGTCGAGCCTGCTGAACCATTCAATAAGATCACGGTTGATCTGGCTGTGGGCTCAACTCCACCTACCTCCCTTTTCTATAACTTGCTTCTCTGATTTGCTAGGCAGAGAATTCCACAAAATTCAATACTCCCCAGGTACAGCAGTGTCTCCTCTTCTCCATCCTACATGTATTCCCCAAAATCTCAAGTTTATGTTCACTAGTTTTAGTTTCACTTAACAGTGGAAACAACTTACCTGCCTCTATCTTATCTATACTTTTCATAATTTTATGTTTCTATAAGACCCCCCGACATTCTACTGAATTTAAGCGAGTATAATCCCAGGCAACTCAATCTTTCCTCATAGGGTAACATCCCTCCCCCACCACCAGTCGCTGGAATCAACATGGCGAATCTCTTCTGCACAACCTCCAACGCTAGTATGTCTTTCCTCAAGTAAGGAGACCAGAACTGCATGCAATACTCCAGGTGAAGTCTCACCTGTACCCTGTATAATTGTAGCATAAAGCAGAGTCTGTCAGGAGTTTCTGCTAATTAGATGTATTAATTCTTCATGAATAACTAATTACCAAGGATACTGTTAAAAGTGTCAGAGTGAGAGGTAGAGCAAGAGGGAGGGATTTTACAGCATGGGAGAGACTGATTGTGAAGGCTGGAAATCTGAGCAACAGAAAATACTCGGAACACTCGAGTCTGGCAGCACCTAGCGAAAGAGAAATAGATTTAATGTTTCAAGTTTGGGACCCTTTTTAATCTAAAATGCTATAGGTTACTTTCCACAATTGCTGCCTGACCTACAGAGTATTTCCAGTGTTTCTCTGAATGTTGGAAACACAAAATAAAAACTGAAGCTGCTGGAACTACAAAACAAGTTAGGTAGAACTTTGGAGAGAGTTATAGAGTAAACTTACTAACAACAGGATAGCAGGCTGATTTGTGTTTCAGATCATATGTTACACCTAGGCCTCGACCGTAAGTATTCTGAAATGCTGTCAATTTTAAAGGGTTTTCATCAAGTCAGGGACACACGATATTTTAAATTGGTCATTAATCAGAGACCCTTGAAGGTCAATAGGAACACAGCACTGGAACATCCCTTTTGCCCTGCCAAGACCAAAACAACCATCAAACAGGCTCTTAAAAACAATTCCATTTTCATCTCGCAAACACGACAAAATCTGCAGATGCTGGAATTTCAAGCAACACACATAAAAATTGCTGGTGAATGCAGCAGGCCAGACATCTATAGGAAAAGGCACAGTCAATGTTTCAGGCCGAGACCCTTCATCAGGACAAACTGAAAGAAGAGATGGTAAGAGATTTGAAAGTGGGAGGGGGAGCGGGAGATACAAAATGATAGGAGAAGACAGGAGGGAGAGGAATGGAGCCAAGAGCTGGACAGGTGATTGGCAAAAGTGATATGAGAGGATCATGGGACAGGAGGCCTAGGGAGAAAGAAAGGGGGAGGGGGGGAAGCCCAGAGGATGGACAAGGGGTATAGTGAGAAAAAGGAGAGAGTGTAAAAAATAAATAAATAAATAAATAAATAAATAACAGATGGGGTACGAAGGGGAGGTGGGGCATTACCGGCCCAAAACGCCGACTGTACCTCTTCCTAGAGATGCTGCCTGGCTGCTGCGTTCACCAGCAATTTTTATGTGTGTTGCTCTATTTTCAACTTCCTGAATTCCCTCATGTTCTCTCTGGTGCTCCATCGATCCTCAAGTCAAAACAAGACCTGTTCATTGTCACTTGTACATGTAAAATGTGTTGCATTTGTACTCCTATATTAACCACCAGCACATTTATTCAATTCCACTGACCTTGCTGGCCTGATTCTCTAAAATTATGCAACCAGCACAAAAGATTGCACTATTTATCTTTTAAAAAGCCAAGTCATAATCAATGCTAAACAAGATCCTATAACCCATGCCTTTATATTGTAAAAACATTACACTAAAAATTGTTCCAAAAACTGCTCACAGTGCCAGATCAGATTAATCACATTCAATATCTACTTCTAATTTAGATTCAATGATGCTCCAAAGACAACAAAAGCCAAGTATTCTGATCCAAAGTTTTTAAAGTAGAAAAAAAGTTTAAACATCAATGCAACAGAAACATTTTGGCTCCTATTTAAAATATCCATTAGACATGGGTGGCACAGTGCAATTGAGTTGAATGTGATGTGATAATCTTCAACTGTTTTAAGGGAATTTATCAAGTAACTATTAATAAGAAATAACAAATCAATTTATTTTATAAACAAAGATTACATCTTAAAATACTGCAACATTTCTACAGATTTGTGCTTGAGCAGAAGCCAGGGTTTATTTACAAGCATTCGAGTCAGCCCTTCTTCAAACTGGGAGAAATCCAAGTGAACCTTTCCTGGAATTCTCAGAAAACACTATCCATACAGAATTCCATTAGCTGTACAGCACTGGTAGCTGCAAATCTTTAGATATTTACTGCCATACATGTAAATACAAGTTAAACAAATATACCTTAAAATAAACTTTCTCATTTGTGTTTAATGAAAGGGAAAAAAATACTAGGATGCTTGGAAGTCTTATGTTGTTATACATCAATATTCTAAATGCTTTCTTTCCAAATCCACTAGATAAATAAATAATATTTTCCATCTCTGTTAGATAAATAAGTAATATTTTCCATCTCAAATTGGTCGAGATAAATGCTGCTTTGCCATCAAGTCAGTGAATAATTCATGGGGGGGCTAATTACTCTTAAAGTACTACCACCTGTGACCCCCTTTCAGGAAATTAGTGTACTACAACCTGGTCACAAAATCCATCGAACCTTCAGGATAGTGGTGAGCACAGGAAGCCACGCTAACGCACCGGTGTAAAGCAGAGGACCCACACAGAGGTTCAAGTGCAATCCTGATGTGGCATTAAACTGAAGCCTCAAAATTCACTTACGGTTGTCAATACACCACCCAGGCAGTCGAGTAAGGTAGGTATCCCTGATATCCTGATCGTTCACTGAAGTTCATTAAAAATAGAACAGGTCTCCATTTTACTACCCCACTGCAGTGCGCCTTCAAGGAAAGCTGACTTTGAATAAGTTTTGATGTGAGGTCTTGAACAGAAACAGCAACTATTCCCAGCGTCTACAGACATTGCCCGACAGCTGGGCTCCTCCAGCACTTCACTTGTTGCAGATTACAGTATCTGCAGTCTCTCGTGTCTATTAAGAATCTTCTAGTCAAACTTCAAATATTATTCTTTGGTGTCTGTGCATAAATTGTACAGTACACATCCTATATTACAACAGAGCTCATTTCATTGCGACACTGAAGCCTTGAAAAAATGCTATGTGAATGCAAATTTTTTTTCTCTTAAAGACATGAGCCAAACTTCAAAAGAAAACTCAAGGAATATTTCTTTTTTTTAAGAGAAACAGCGCAGAACAGACCCTTCTTACCCTTCGAGTAAATACTCCGCACACGTCACTTACTTAAAAATCAGAGAATAATGTAACACAATGGTCTGGGGAAAAAAAATGGGAGACATTTCAGATTTAAGAGCCTAGATCGGGTCACAGACCTAAACCTGATGACAACACTGACTATTTAAAATAAATAACAGAACATGCTGAAAACACTCTGCAGGTCAGGAAGTATCTGGGAAAAGAGCCGGTTAATACTTTGGGCCTGTGACCCTTCATCAGAGCCAGTCTGATGTTTTTCAGTATTTTCTTTTCAGTGCCCAATTCCATAATCTGCATTTTCATATTGTTTTACTACCATTTCAATGCTTCAGGTCTCAAGTTATGGAGCACTTGATCATTTTTAAATTAAGTAAATACTCCATGTGTTATTCTCACATCAAGCTCAGTCAACAAGTTTGGCACAAACTGTACTCAACTCTACTTGTTTTTGAAAAAAAATTTCCTCCCCACTGCCCACCTCACTATGCCCAAACCAATTTCCTATAGAAGGTATTTGCATAACCACTGAATTAAAATGTGCCAGAAATCAGCTGTGTAATATTTTACAATAAAAGTGACGTTTATTTTTAGTACTCCTAGACCTATTTAAGAATAGCTACATTGTAAAGTTACACAAAGGGCGAAAGTGTTCAGCAGCCGGAAAAGAAAATTAGGCAGGGTATTAAACAGAGTTCCAATTCAATGTTGGCTGCCTTGTGCTTCTGCCAAGGACCAATTTCACTCCCCAAGGAATTCAAATGGCAGCAGGCAATTTATCTAGCAAAATGAAAAATGACAGGAGTTCTTTAGTTGAATCCTGAGTTTGCTGCACTAACAATTGAGGAATGGCAGCATTAAGAAACAATGTCACACTGCATTGTGCTTTTTTAAAAAAAGTTAACTTATTTACAACCCTCAGATTTTTGCATCCATTGTGTTCTTCACAGAACAGCTGTGTTGAAATTATAACTTTACCAGTTATTGTCGGGAATAGCATCATCTTGACACTTAATGCTAGCTCGCCTTGCCTCTCATTCGAACATTACACTTCATGCTGAGTTTACAGCAGATACATTTTCAGTCTTGAAATCTTTACTACTCTCTTGAATGTTGCTCATTATGGAAAAAAAAATTCAACATGAATTTTTCTCTTCAACTGTCACAGAATCATTCCCAGATCATCACTACCTCCCCAAAGTCCCATTCGCTCTGCTCTGACTTGCTGGGTGGTGTCAGCACATTACAATGCCATGTAAGCTCAACCTTTTCTCCTTGCCATGTTCCCGGTAACCTTGCACCACTACATCTCCTCCACTCTCCCTTCCAACTAGGACTGGTCACGGCTCGACTGGGTTCTGCATCTTTTGTTAATTTTTCAATGAGGTTAAATCCTCTTGTGTGTGTGACATTGTCTTATAGCCTGGGAAAATGCATTGACGTTTCAGGGAGAGTGTCAATCAAGATACCACTGACCTTTTCTTTAACATTTTCTTTCATAGTAAACTACTTTACTAAGTCCCCATTTGAAGCAAAATCTTGGTTTGCTCCATTAATAAGAACCAGGCATATATCATGAATTTGAGGAAACCAAAGTTAGGTTTAAACGGAGCGGCCATTGTGGGACTGACCCAAGTTTAGAGTGGGAAGTTAGAGCTTTAGCTCGAGAGGCAGAGGCTAAGGCAAGTTTCAGGTAAATTTCTTTCTTATTGTACAGTTAGAGTATTGGGAATGATCATCAGGACAGTGGAGAACTCCTCTTGTGGGGTGTGGGAAGACAGACAGACCTCCAATATCCTTGATGGCTATACCTGGAAGAAATTCATCTTGCTGCAGATTCTTATAGAGCGCATTGGGGACTTGGAGCTGGATGACCTTCAAATCATTCGGGACTAAGAGGGGTTTACTGATAGGAGATACAGGTATGTAGTTATACCTAAAATTCAGGGCACAGATAATGGCTGATCGTCAAGAGAGGGATAGGGGATAGGCAGCCAGTGCAGGGAAAGTTGTGCTGAAGGGCTTGCTCATGTTGTACTGCTCTATGGTGGGCCAAAAGGAATATTTGTGTCACATGATTACGGATTTGGAAGACTTTGCAGACGCAGTGTTAACACTCACTCTCCTGCACACTGAGGTGCTTGGAACAGATGGCCCCTGTCACTGAAGCCAACAAAAGATGAGGATCTCTGCTGCCGGCAAGACCACAAGAGCTTGGTCCTGGGTTCGAGTTCCTGAACTTCAAACACCTTATTCCTATGATTGACAAAGGTTGCGCTGATACAGAAAGTGATAGTGAAATTCATCACTGTCGTCTGTCTCCATTGTGGAAAGGCTCTTGAGACACAAGTGATCCACAGATACCAGACTCTTGTCACAGAACTTTATTGGTAGTGCTATATTCTGTGATGCAGCTACAGCTAAGTTTTGCATTGCACCTGTACTTACGGATGGTGGTACACATGACAATACACTTGACTGTGGCTTTGTACACTGGCAAGGATAGTGCTATGGCAGTGGAAGGTTGGTGGAGGACCATTGATTTGTGCATATTAAGAAGCCTGCAGTCTCTGACAGCAAGCTCCACCTGCACATTGCAGCCCAGTGACTGAGTTTGGAGGGACAGAGATTGGAAGCAACCTTGGCTGAACAGTTTCCCACTTATAGATTTGCTGTACTCCAGTGGGAAGCTTGCTGAAGCTGAGATACAACATTTTAGGAGGCAGCTTGAGAAGTGCAGAGGGGCGATGATGTTAGGCATAACACCAACCAGCAGTCTGCTGCAAGCACATTTGTTAAGAACCTGGCACGCCAGCAGGCAGTAGGCACAAGGAAATATACTTCTGTGGGTGCAGCCAATTGAGGGAAGGATTCTCCATAGTTCCTCTCACATGGATATGAATATAGAGACCAGCAAGACCACTGAACAATGAGAATCCAGCTCTCTAGCAGACCACCTTCTTGAATTTCCCCAGAGTCCTCAGTCTAAGCAATCTCATCCTTGGCCTCTTTAACAGTAACATTACTTTCCAAACACTTCATTCCTCCTGATGAAGAGAACAGCTCCCTTACCTCATTATTGCAGAGGTTTCTGCAATAGAGTTGTGATTAGCTGTCCTTTCCTACTGTCCGCTGCTTTGACAATAACAGGCTGGTCATTTTATGTAGCTGCTACCTTTGTTTTCTCTTGTATGTGAATTCTACTCCTCATTCTTAGTCGGATTGTTAGAGCTTCACAGACCCACCCTACTTATGCATATGGGAGCTCAACATTCTCTTTGGGTAATGTTAGTGGTCAAAATGTTATCCATGTTGGCAGTGTTTTTGTACTGGGTTTTGTACAACTTGTATATGTGCCCAATCCCCAAAGGCGGTCACCTGTAAGAAACGGTCATTGCTGACGAGCAGCATTGACACAGACATGCATCAGCAACTCATCGCTTACTGGGCTGGGTAATCCAAGCAAAACAGCAGCTCCAATGCTGAATCACTGAGAGGGGAGAGAACAACACAAAACTCAAACCAGCTGAGATTTGAAGGACAGTGAGGAATGAAGAGCATGAACATTCACAATCCACCAGAGACATTTCCCTTTTTCAAAGTATGTGTCAGCACTTTCGTCAACTGCTACGATTCCAAAGTCTTCCATTTTGACCTGCTGCTGTTATTGGATATATTGAGCATTCCTGCAAGAAAATGAATCTCAGGGTTGTATGTGGTGACATATATGTATTTTGATAATACATTTACTTTGAACTTCATAGTGCTTTTCATCAGTAGTTCCGAAAACAAGCTCTTCGGCAAAACAGGAAAGGCGAGATCACTGATTCAGCAAGCTGTTGGACAGTTAGCCACTTAGGCCTACCCAAATGGTCCTCACCTCCCACTCCTTTCTTGAGGACTGTTTTCTCCTTTTTCTTTTCCCAGGTACACAGTAACTTTCTTTCGAAAGTTAAAATTGAAAATCTATGGCCCTTTCAGAGACAGAAAAGGGAAACATACCCCCTCAGCACCTTAGTGGAATGGAGTGCCTGTTTCTGTGCTGAATAACCATTAACTACTCATCCTCTCAGTAATTCGTTTGCCAACCACGAGTGCCATAATTACTGACTCTCGTCTCAATAGGAACAATTTCTCTGTATCAAAATGTTTCACAAGTGGGAGACACAAGTTTTGATGGCGTCCTCAGCAATCTTTTATTCCTCTTTCTTTTGCATTTGGAGAAATTACAAGTAAAGTCACTTCATTATAATAGCACCATGCTCTTCACAGCAGGAAGGATTGGGTTACACTTGATCATTCAGGTATAAGCAGTAAAGTGCATTGAACTGAAAAGGCAAACATGAGCTTCTGCTGAAACACATTTTAACCACAGTTAACTCCAAAGGAGAGGCTCATAACATCAATAATATCAACACTCTCTCTGCAGGGATGCAGGGTCAATTATTACTACTAAAAGTGAGCTCAGGGTTCAGCACCACCCCCTCCCCTGCCATCTCAGGCTTGCTGGAATGCAATGGCATTCATAGGCCAGATAAAAATGGAAATAATATTAGCCCAGAATAGGTGGACAGAGCAAAACACACAGGAGGACTAAAAAAGAGCAAGACAGAAACAAAGAAATATTGAGTCAGATAGACCAGCAGTAAGATAAAGATAGGAAGAGGATGGAGATAGTCACGAACAAAATAAGCTGAGGAAACAAAAAAAATAGAGAAAAGTTTGTGGAAAGGTTAATCACTGTGGAATAGAAGATTAAGTTGAGTAAAAGGCACAAAACATGGAAAATAGATGGATGGAAATTCTCAGAACTTGGAGTCGGGTCAAAACCAATCATGAAAGGACTCATTTTACCATCAGTAGATTATGATTCTCCAGGAACAAAGATTTGAAGAGAAGATTGAAATGGGTTAAACCTGTTGCATACTGCTCACATTCTCGATACTATGTTATCAACAGACAGTGTACACTAATCAAAATCATTATTAGAGTTAAACAGACCTTTCTCTTTGACCAGGGTCTGGATCTCTTCCTTCACTCCATCGTTCCAGTCAGTGATGTCCACGTGAAGGGCGTAATCACAGCATGACTTGCTATCTGCCCACTCCCGCCACTTCTCGTACGCGGCGATGACACTGCTCTCAGGGTCTGGGATCACATGGTCAACTGTGAGGAGGAAAGAAATGGACAATTCAAACAATGCCTCAAATATCTAGTCTCTAACTACACCCTTTCATATTTTTCCATTCAGTGTTCAATCCTGCCAATTTAAAATCTTCAGATAAGAACAGAAGGTACATTGACATTTATGCCTTTGGACTAAATGCATTAAGGAGCTTGAGAGATGAAAAACTACATCCTTATTTTCCAGATTGACTAACCAAAAGAAAGTGCCAACAACTTCAAAAAAACAGAAGATGCTGGAAATTTGAAATCAAAGCAGAATGTCATTTTTTAGCATTTCCTTCCTTTAAGGCAAAACCAGCATTCCCTCAGCCTAATCCAGTTTCCAAGGAAAGGATTCATTTTGGTGGCCAATGCCAAAGTTCCCCAACTGTTACACGTGCATATTCTGTTGTTCTTAAAGCCCGAGAACTGTCTACTGAGCCCCACAACCCAAATAAATTCACGTTTATAGAATCAAAGCTGCCTCCACAGAAAACACTGGAACTAACAGGCAAGCATGCACAGCTGGAGAAATGAGAGGCTCTCAGGTCAGCAGACAAAACTTCATTATTCCCGGCTGTTGCCACACAGTATCTTGACCTGTCGCTTGGCTGTATCTAATGGTGCTCACTTCCAAGCTCATTCCATAAGATACATTCACTAAATGGTCACAGTCACTTTCCCGCTGGCAGATAAATCTAAAATTTGAGGGCACAAGTTTTAAGTGAGGAAGAAAGGATGTAATCCAAGAGGCAAATTTTTCCGCACCGAGTGTGGTGGGCATATGAAAAGAGCTGCCTGGGAAAGTGAAAGAGAAAAATACGAATTCAAAGTGGAAAAAGGTTGGCAGGCATATGGCTAGGAAAGGTTTAGAGAAATTTTGGCAAATGGGGCTAGCTCAGGAAAGACCATTAGTCACAGGATCAGAATTAGGCCATTCATTCTGCCCAATGAATATGCTCTGCCATTCGGTCATGGCACTTTCATCAACACAGACAATTTGGGCCAGAGGGCCTATTTGTATGTTTCATAACTTTGTAACGCTGGTCAAAAGCCTCTCAACATCATTATAGACTGCAGAAAATAATTAGCATAACACTGTTACTCAGACTAATTAGAATCAGGTTTATTATCACTGGCAAATATCATAAAATTTGTTGTTTTGCAGCAGCTGTACTGTGTAATACATAATATTATAAATTGCAATAAGTATATATAAAAAGTAAATTAAAGCAAAAAGAGGAAGGACAGAAGTACTGAGGAAGAGTTCATGGATTCATCGTCTAATTAGAAATCTGATGGTGGAGGGGAAGAAACTGCTTCTGAAATGTTGAGTGTGAGTCTTCGTTCCTGTACCACCTCCTGGATGGTAGTAGTAAGAAGAGGGCATATCCTAAGTGATGGGGGTCCTTAACGAAGGATGCTATCTTTTTGAGGCATCGTCTTTAGAAGGTGTCTCGGCTGCTGGGACCATGATGTCCCGTGATGGAGCTGGCTGAGTTTACAATTTCCTGCAGTTCTTTCTGATCCTGTGCAGTGTCCCTTCCATACCAGTAGTGATGAAACCACCTAGAATGCTCTCTACAGTACATCTGTAGGAAGTTGTGAGTGTCTTTGGTGACATACTAATTCTCCTCAAACTCCTAATGAAATATAGCCTTCGTCATGCCTTCTTTGTAATTACATCAATATTTTGGGCCCAGGATAGATCCTCAGAGATGCTTACACCCAAGAATTTGAAACTGCTCCACAGTTCCACTTCTGATCCCGCGATAAGAACTGGTGTGCTTTCCCTCAACTTCCCTTTCCTGAAGTCTATAATCACTTGCTTGGTCTTGCTGATGTTGAGTGCAAGGCTGCAGCTGCAAAACCACTCAACTGGCTGATCTATCTCACTCCTGTATTTGCCATCACCATCTTAAGCTCTGCCAACAATAGTTGTGTCATCGGCAAATATATATATATATACATACATACACATAGCATTTGATCTGTGCCAAGCCACACAGTCAAGAGTGCAGAGAGAGTAGAGCAGTGAGCAAAGGACACATCCCTGAGGTGCACCAAAGTTGATTGCCAGTGAGGAGCTGTTATTTCCCATCCACACAGAATGTGGTCTCCTGGTGAGGAGGTCAAGAATCCAGTTGCAGAGGAATGTAGAGATGTCCAGGTTTTGGAGCTTTTTGATTACAGCTGATTGTGCTGAATACTGAACAGTCGTCAATAAACAGCAGCCTGACGTAACTATTGCTATTGTCTAGGTGATCCAAGGCTGAGTGGCGAGCCAGTGAGATTGCATCTGACGTGCAGCATACAATGGAGGCAAATTGCAGTGGGTCCACATCCTTACTTAGGCAGGAGTTGGTTCTAGCCATAACCAACGCCTCAAAACACTTCATCACAGTAGATGTGAATGCCACTGGGGGATGGTCTTTGAGGCAGCTCACCCTACTCTGATTGTCGCCCTTCTGAAGCAGTTGGGAAACTCTGACTGCAGCAGTGAGAGACTGAAAACGTCTTTGAACACTCCCGCCAGTAAACTCTCAGGGTCTGACACCTTGTGAGGGTTCACCCTCTTGAAAGATGTTCTGACGTCAGCCTCCAAGACAGAGATCACGGGGTCACCAGATGCTGCAGGGATTCACACAGGTGTATTTTTATCCTCCCTTGCAAAGCATTGGGCTCATTTAGGAGTCAAGCATCACTGTGATTCATGATTATAAGCTTTGCTTTGTATAAGTAAAGGCCTGTAAACTCTGCCAACTATTCTGTTTCTACCCTCAATTATTTATTCACTCTTAAGATAGCCTTCCATAGGTCATACCTGGACTTATTGTTTTATTCTGGACACCAGGCTTGAAGGCTACAGATCTTGTCCTTAGCAGACTATGAATCACCTGGTTCATCCATGGCTTTTGATTAGGCATCTCTGGTGTGTTCTCGAAGGTACACACTCATGCATATTGGTCTTGATGAAGTCATTGACTGGGCATATTCATTCAGAGTCAATATCACTCAATATTATCCAGATCACTGACTCAAAGCAGTCCTGTAAGCGCTTCTCTGCCTCCCTTGAACAGCTTGGTCCTCACCACTGGTGCTGCAGTCTAGTCTCTGCTTCTGTGCTGGGAGAAGAGGTATACCCAGATGATCGGACTTATCAAAGTGTGCCTGTGGGATGGCACGGTAAGTGTTCTCAGTGGTTGTGTAATAGTGGTCAAGTGTGTTGGCTCCTCTGGTTCCAAAGGTGATATGCTGGTGCTAGTTGGTCAGAGGATTCTTCAAACTAGCCTGGTTGAAATCTCCCACAATGATAGGGAAGGCATCAGCGTGAGCTGTTTCGTGCATGCTGATTACAGAGCATAGCTCCTCAATTCTCTGCCTGACATTGGCCTGAAATGTAACATGCACTGCTATCAGGATGCTGACAGAAAACTCCCACATCACATAAAAAGGACAACATTTGACCGCCAGATGTTCCAGGTCGGGTAAACAGAATGGAGATAGAACTGCCACGTCTATTCACCACATTGAGTTAATTATAAAGCATACTCCACCTCCTCTGCCTTTAAAAACTGAGCTGTCCTGTCTTTACAGTGAATCGAGCAATGGTGCTGCATTCAAAATGGCAGGGAATAGCCATATTTTTGTGATTATTAAATAAAGTGAACAGAAGTCAGTGATGTGCCTTCATGCAGGAAGTGCAGTTGTTTGATACCACAAAATGTCCCATGCTCTGGTATTGCAGTCTCCAGCCCCTCTCCTTGTCACAGATTATGGGCAAAGTTAGCACAATTACCATTGATTATTAGTCCCTAGTTGCTATAGAATCATACAGCATAGATACAGCTCACAATTCCTATGCCAACCAGTGGTTGAGGCAGGTACAATGCAACATTTAAAAGGCATTTGCATAGGTACACGAAGGGCAAGGGCTTGGAGGATGATAGGCCGATACATGGACCAGCTGAGCTGAAGGACCTGTTTCCGTGTTGTGTTACTCTATGACATCATCATTTCCCCTTCTCTCCAAATCTCACCTTTCCAACATTTGGTCACAAACTTCTACACAATATGGCTGGTCAAGTTGACCGTATGGTCAGTTGTTACCTCAGCAAGTTGACAGTGGGAAAATTTGGAGACTGTAACATCAAAGGGTTTAGTCCGTCATTGCAAAGTCCAGCACGTTGCAGTGGTGCTAGATTTACTTATAGTGCAGTCAGGTGCATGGGCAACATGGTGGCATGAATGCTTCATAGTTCCAGTAGCCTTGGTTCAATCCTGACCTCAGGTATAGTGTTTGCACATCATTCCCACCAGTATCCCAAAGATATACTGGTTGGTTTAGAGGCTACATCTGATTACCCATTGGTGTGGATCAATGCCAAAACAATGGAGAGATGGTTAGGAGAGATTAAATTGAAGGGATATGAGGAGATCAATGGATCAAATGGATTACTCCCCAAGAGCTGGCATGAATCTGATGGGCTGATTGGCCTGTGTTGTTACAAGATAGCACATTTTCTTTCCTCAACCAAAAATGAAGGGCCTATGACCTGAAATGTTAGTTCTTCTTCTCTTCCCAAAGATGCCGCTGAACATCTCCAGCACTTTGCATTTACAATTGGTGAAATTATTTCACTACACTTGTTTTCTGTAGTGATAACTGTTTATATAAATTTAAACCAAACTTAGCATCAGTAGCAAATCTTTAATCACAAGGGGGTCAATCAAGCTTGAACTGGTTCTCAGAATTGGGTGCAGAAGCCACTCAGTCCATCAAAGCTGTGCTTGAAACAATCCAAGTCATCATATTTCCTTCCCACACACTGTCCTTATCCCCAGCACTACACTTACTCCTCAAGGTTAAATACAGCTCCTTTGTGACCTGGTTGGGTGCTGCCTAGAATAGACAGTTCACAGAGACTGGGTAAACTGGATTTGCATTCCTTGGAGCAGAGAGGCTAAGGGTGGGATCTGAATGAGGTATATAAAATATTAACTGCTACGAGACACAGATGTTTATAAGCTGAAAGCTTAGTATCAGGGGTCACAGGGCCTGTTTCCATGATGTACGACGGTGACTCTAGAACTGGGAGATCAGTTTCACTTCACAAGATGCTTGAACATTTTAACCAAAATGAATTGAAGCACATTTGCTGTGGAGAGCAATGATTAGAATTTGCTTAACCGATATACAAACTCATGCCACACAGGATAATTAACCAACTCAGTGTCTCAGCCTTTTCCAATAAGCTCCTCAGAATGCAGTTCCCTCCTTCCTTGTCGCTTTTACATCTGCAGGAATACTCATATTTTCCCCCTCCTGTCAGACAACAACCCTAGGTGACTCAAAATAGTGCAGTCTAACATTTAAAGTAATCCGATGTTCTCTGCAGGCAGATCTTAAGAACAAATAATTCCTTGAAAAGAAAATGACCACTTACATCAGCAGAGAAACTTCAAGCTTGCCTGCAGTGATTCAAAGCCAGATGCAAGAAGTGAAGGACAACATTCAAAATCACTACACAAACCATAACCCTATATAAAAAAAAAGTCCTGGGGCTGAAGGACAGAACAAAAGAAAAAAAAAACTTCTGAAATGCAATCTCTGTCATTCATTCACTGAATTAAACTGCAGCAGATCTACAGAAAGCAGCCAAGCAGACCAGTGCCCCCTCAATAAGTCACTAAGTTTTCACGTTTGCATAATGCTCAAGGCTAAACAGGCCCTTTGGACTACTAGTCCATCCGAACTATTATCCTGCCTCGTCCCATTGATCCGCACAAGGACCATAACTCTCCCATCCATGTACTTATCCGAACTCCTTTTAAATGGTGCAATCAAAATCACAACCACCACTTCCACTGGCAGCTAATTTCACACTCATATCCCCTCAGGTGTCTCTCAAACATCTCACCTTTCACCCCTAAACCAACACCTCTAGTTCTAGTCTCATTCAACATCAGTGGAAGCCTTTTTCCATTTACCCTATCTGTATGCCTCATGATTTTGTATACTTTACCAAATCTCCCCTCGTCCTCCTACCCTCCAGGGGAATACAGCCATAACCTACTCAATCTTTCCCTATAACTCAGGTCTTCCAAGTCCAAACAACATCCTTGTTAATTTTCTCTGCATCTTTCAATCTTATTTGTATCATTCCTACAGGAGGGTGACTGGAATGACACACTATACTCCAAATCCGGCCTCCCCAATACCTTATAAAACTTCAACATCCCAACTTCTATACCTAATCTTCTGATGTGTTATGACCAATGTGCCAAAAGCTCTCTTTATAACCCTATCTACCTGTGACACCAATTTCAAGGAATTATGGATCTGCATTCCCAGATTTCTTTGTCGTACTGCTCTCCTCAATGCCTACAACTCACTGTGTATGTTCTACCCTGGTTTGTCCTCCCAAAGTGCAACAACTCACACTTGTCTGCATTAAATTCTGTCATTTTTTTCAGCTCATTTTTCCAGCTTGTCCAGATGATACTGCAAGCTTCCATAGCCACCCCCCCCCACCCCTTGTCCACTACACTCCCAATCTTGATGTCACCTGCAAATCCGCTGACCCAGTTTATCACATCATCCAGATAATTGATATAGATGACAAACAGCCCAGCACCAACCCCTGCCACACACCACTAGTTACAGGCCACCAGTCAGAGAGGTTGTGGGTGATGTGGTAAGGCAAAGGTTAAAGACAACATCCAGGTGAGGATGACCATGGTGGTGTATTGTCAAACCCAGATAAGCAAGACCTCTGAAGTAAGACACTTGGAGCCAACCTTGCCCCTTGCAGACAGATAAGGATAAGCAGGGCTGACTGTGCTGAGGGAGGTCTCCGTAATTCTGAATTTTTCAGAAAGGTCTTACTAAAACATAGCTTTGCTTTACACAACAGGGGGTGCTGGACACAAAACAGAAATAATGGAAGGATATGAAATGCACCCAACAACTAAAGGACAATTGCTTTACTAACTTCGAAATATCATCAGCTGTCTGTTTGAAGTTTCGATCAACTTTTATCACACTACTGTGAATGGTGACTGATCTTGCAAGTAAGGAATTCAAACATATAGAACTTACCAAATGGTTACTATCCACAAGTGATAAAAATAGCAAGTTTCTGTTCTGATTTCAGAACAGTGTGGGATACAGGGGCCATGCTCTTCTCCTTGTGCACAAGTAAAATGGGCAGTGGGTGAGTTGCAAGAGTGGCTACGTTCTGGGCCTAGTTACTTTATTGTCAGTGACAACAAGGAAATCATCTACCACAACTCGCTGGATTCTCCTGCTAAGGCAAATATTTGAATAATCTGCTCTCCACTCAAAAACTTTCTTTAAAAAAATAAAGACACAGTATCTCAAAGGTATTTAAGTGGTATCCAATCCCAGGAGCAAACTACCTTTACTACAGGCTCTCCATGCAATTAGCCTCATTTTTATTTTATTTATTTATTTGTGTTTTTTTTGAACAGAACTCCACATTTCCACTGATACATACACACACAAGGAATCATTGTATTTCACCCGGTTGTTCTTCTGAATCTTGGAGGCATGCAAGAAAGAACAACACCAGAAACTCTGGCCTACAGATTCTTAAAATCCCCAAAGTGTCTTTACCAATCTGTTTAAAGACTTAGAATAGCAAAAATAATATTTCTATAGCAAGCCTCATGGCTCTGATGTCAGTCAGAAGATTAACAAATAAAGCTGTAAACTCTACAGCTGACATACACCAGAAATATGGAAGATTTAATATTCAGGAGCCAGGATGTCCCATTTATCATCACCATAGGGATCCACTAAGATTCATGAGCCACACACAGTTGTGCCTGTAAGTTGCTCATTTTACAGCTCCCTATTGCTGGGAAAAGTGTGTTTTTTTCATTAGAAACTGTTGCTATGGCGATTTATCTGTTGTTGTCCTCTAACGAAACTAATCAGATCCAGAGCTCAGGAGGCTGCAACTTCCCTGGGGTTGGATTCATGTTGGAAATCATAGGGGCAAAACTCTCCATGAACAAACTGAAGAGTTCTACAGAATCAAACTGGATTCTTGGGAATGGACATGATCTAGATCCAAAGGAGTACCTGTATTGTTATAGTTCCATGTCTACTCCTAAGAAAATGCTGCAGGAAGTTTGGAAAGTGTTCCTACTATTTGTACTATGTTTATTTTCTGCTTCAGGAAACACAGGGATATCTAATTTCTTGTTCACTTAATGGCAGGAACACTGGTGTATATCTGTTCTCAAATAACAAAAGGAAAAATCAGGTGAAAACCTGAGGAAAACAGCTTCCATGCTTCAAATTCCCTAGACCTTCAACCAAGTCTCTCAAGACTCACTTTCACACTTTTAAAATGGCCAGAGTGCACTAGATCCCTCATACTGCAAAGTTCTAAATGAGAGATCAACAGGCCTGTAGGCTCTCAGGTGACAGTCTATACAACATTATACACTTTGAATGAAATAACAACATTCAGATCTGGAATAACAGCCTGAGATTCAACCATCCTGGTACTTGACTAATTAGTTGCAATCAATGTCTTTCCTCACCTGCTGCCACAATGTCTTCAGCGTCCTTGCGCAGTTAAGTTCTTTTAAAGGAAGAGGCACAGTCGACGTTTCAGGCCGAGACCCTTCGTCCTGACGAAGGGTCTCGGCCTGAAACATCGACTGTGCCTCTTCCTATAGATGCTGCTTGGCCTGCTGCGTTCACCAGCAACTTTGATGTATGTTGCTTGAATTTCCAGCATCTGCAGAATTCCTGTTGTTTAAGTTCTTTTAAAAATAGGTTTCAGCACATTCAGAAAAACCATCACTTGATAGGATCTCATCTGTCGTTTACAGTATCATCTATTTTACCTTATTAACTGTGGATAGCTTCTGAGATGTAACCCGATTTGTAACACCTTTAAGGAACAAAATTAATAAATATACAACCCTCTTTTTATAGAAAAGTGAAGGTGCTTGGTGTGAGATGAAATTTGTCCTGAGCTTCAAACTGTGATTTCACAGAGCTGCAATAAATTCCATCTCATTGAATAAACAAGGGAGTGAAAAGTTACTGGGGATAGGTGGGGATTGTGGTAACAGATCAGCAATGATTTTACTGAATGAATGAGCAGGATTGAGTGGCTAATTCCTTCTCCAACATTTGTATTAATGCCATTCCAGTAAATTCCATATGTACCAAAGATATAGGAGTAGAAATAACTATTTGGCTTATCAATTCTACTTTGCCATTCATAGGTAATTTTTTCCCAATCCCATTCTCTCACTTTCTTCCTGTAAATTTTAATCCCCTTACTAAGAATCTGTCAATCTCAGCCTTAAGTACACCCAAAGACATAACCTCCACAGCCCCGTGGCAAACTCTTACACAGATTCATCACCCTCTAACTGAAGAAATTCATCCTCATATCAGTTCTAAAGGAGTGCTCTTTTACTCCGAATCTGTGCACTCGGATCCAAGACTCTCCTACTAATGGAGAGTCTCCATATTCGTTCTATTCAGGCCAACATATTTCATTTGTCCCCACCTCTAACCCCACAAGCTTCTGCATCCAACACATTCTCCACAACTTCTGTCATATCCAATGACATCTCACCACCAGGCACATTTTTCCCTACACCCTCCCACTTCTGCATTACATAGGGTACATTCTTTTTGTTACTCACTTATTCACTCAATCCTCCCCACAGATCTCCCTCCTGACACTTACCCAGCAACCATGACAACCTGCCCCTGCATGTCCTCCGTCACCACCTTTCACTTCTCAGCCTGTGAGATCATTCCCTTTCATCCCATCTCCCCCATCTACCTTCCCCCTCAACTGGTCTCAACTATCACCTGCAGCTTGTATTGTGACCCTTCCTTCTCTTCTTGGTCTGGCATCTGCCCACTTCCTTTCTAGTCCTGATTAAAGGTCTCAGCCCAAAATGTAGACTGTTTATTTCCCTCTTTAGCTGCTGCCTGACTTGCAGAATTCCTCCTGCATTTTATGTTTCAGTCTTGGTTTTCCAACAATTGTAAGTGTCTCCATTTCCACCCCCACCTCTTCCTCCAGCCTGATTCCATCTGCCTTCTTTCTGTCTTTTTCAACCATTGGTCACCGAACTCCATGCCTCCCAATCCCCTAACTGGTTGCACTGGCCCATCATCCTTCACCCATCCTCAGTCCCCTAATCACATATTGATTCCTGTCTCACCACTCCACCTTTCCTCTATGCTAGCTGCCTTCCCTCTCCACACTCAGTTCTGATGCAGTTTTTTGACCTGAAACATTGACAATTTCGTCCACCTCCCTCCTCACTCCCACCCACTGGTGTTACTTGACCCATTGAGTTCCTCCTGTCAACAGCAACTTTGCCTAGCATTGCTGGACTTCCAAATTGATTGCAACTTAAATCACCATTGCGATACGTGCATACAATCAGCTTATCTCATGCACAGATTTGCATCTCAACATTGCATCGAGTCTAACCCTACAACCATTTGCTGATCAATCCTAATACAGCGGCTTACTCCCTCTTGATAGAGACAAGCAAACAAAAAGTAGAACAGTCCTGAGAGGGCTTACCCTAGGGAATTCTCATTCCAAAGCAATGACGTGTGTCCAATCAAAGGGACCATTGGGCAGACGCAACAACATCACAATTAGACACTCATTGCAGTAACCCAATTAAGTTACTGAGTCATCAACCAAGGTTAATCATTGGGAGCTGCAACAGAACAAAGTAACTAAGGAGATCAAAATGAACTGATTGCATTGTTCCTCAAAACCCAAATCCCAGTGCTCAAAATTTCCTCTCGGGAGGTCAAATGCTAAAAAAAAAGTGCAGCCTTGTGTGCGAGTTCGTAGCCCTGCAAGAACCAATTAATTGGACACAGAAAATGCAGGGAATGGGGTTCAGTCAGGCAAATGAGGCTGTTAGACTAGGCCAATGATTAACTTATTCAGCACCACACAAATGATGTGCAAATAAAGCAACAATCCCTGACTCTATTTCCCTAAAAATGTTTGAAACCTGCAAAGCAAAGCAGAAAACAATCTCCATTTTAACTACTTTTGATTTAGACCATAAGACATATTGCAGAATTAGGCCATTCAGCCCATCAAGTCTGCTCTACTATTCCATCATGGCTGATTTATTCTCCTTCTCAACTCCATTATCAGTCTTCTCCCTGTAGCCTTTGCCACCCAGACTAATCAAGAACCTCTTACTTTTTCTTTGTTGCATTTCTGGTGATTTTGCTTCAGGCAGACTGGCTCTATGACCTTCGTCAACAAACAACGAAGTGCTAAATTGAATTGAACTGAACATTCCAGACTGTTTCAATTAATTTGTGGTTCATGATTTACTTTGTGTTTTTCACTCTTTTTTTTACAGATTGCATGATTTGCTCTTTCGTTGTGCGGTGAGTGTTGATGTTTTCTTTGAATGGGTTCCATGGTGTTTTGTTGTTCCATGGCTGTCTGTGGGAAGACAAACTTCAGGTTTGTATACTGCATATGTACTTTGATAATAAATGTACTTTCAATCTTTGCACCTATTAACCTCCACTTTAAATACAGTGGATTCCAGTTATTTGGGAAACATCAGCACTAACATTTTGGCCCAATCAAGCAGCTGTCCCAGTTACTTGAAGTTTCAAGGAAATATTTTTAAAAGACAATCTGAGTAAAAAAAAATTAGGTATTTAAATGAAATACAAAACAAATTAGAACACTACTACTAGTACTACGGTTCTATGAAGCTGTATTAGTTCCTAATAGATATCGATGGAGGAATTCATCCAGTTCTTTTGATTAACCGTAAATAAACAAAATTAGCGCAAACACATTGAGCAGTTAATGGGCTGCCTTCATACAATGCTATCGACAATTGTGTCTTCCAAGTCTTTATTTTCATTGTTACATTCAAGACTATTGTTGATACTTAAAAATTTTGTAGTTCCTAGCTTGCTGAAGTAGTGAAATTGTTTCATTTTCACTCCTGGCCATTCTGGCATCTCCAAGCCTGAATGCTTGAAACCACATGGAACAAAACAATTCTGAGTTGTCTTATTGCTTATTTCCCGTCAACTGTCAATGATAAAAATCACTGATTTTTGAACAGAAACACACACAACTTATGCTGTAAGAACTGCTCTCTCTAAGCAGAGTGTAGTATCTAATGGTCACAGAGTGCGGGTGACTGATGCTGGTTAGAACCTGTTCGGCAACTGTCTCCTGCCCAATTGAGTGGCATAATGTCCTAAATAAATGAAGGGAAGCCCAGCTATTTTTTTGATTTAGATTAGTGTTTGTTCTTTAAGAGTTGCCCCATATAAACAGCTGCCCTGATCACACCAAAGGCCTAAATAACTGCAATTCATTGTATACTCAATGATCTTGCCTCCACAGCCATCCAAGGCAATGAATTCCACAGATTCACCACAATCTGGCTAAAGAAATCTCTCCTCATCTCTGTTCTAAACGGATGCCACTCTAATCTGAGGCTGTGCTCTCTGGTCCTAAACTTTCAATATTCAATAGACCTCCAGTAAGATGGTGGCACACTCAGAAGCAGTGACTCCTACTGGGCCAACCAAAGGTGTTTTTGTCTTTTTTTAAACTTATTTTATGATTGCAACACCCTGCTGGTCATTAAGAAGTTACAGGTACTGCAGGTCTACCCCGTTAGCAAGTTGCACGTTAGTGGAGAAACTGAAGGAGCTGGACTTGGTGTGATTGTGCTGCCACCTGACCACAGAGGCATCAGACAAGTTGGTATGCAAAGGCGGCATGCAGTCTAACAGCAAATGATAATCTTAGTCACCTTTCCTGTCATTGCAAGGCTCTGTTGGACGTTGTTAATGTGGAATGCTGCAAGTCCAATTCACTGATTTATTGGCAGATGGAAGAGGTGGCCAGCAGGGGAGTTGTGTGGCCTTGGTCATAGAGAGGACTGGGCCTTAAGCTGTTGTGTCACCTGCTTACAGCCACCCAGGAAAGAGATGTTGCAGTCAGCGTGGCATCCTAGCTGGAGTCAGTGCTGTCCCCCAGCATTTGCTTGGTAGGAGACATGCAATATTGTGTTTGAATGCAGACTGCTGCAACATTCATGGGTTTTAAGATTCTCATTAAATTTGTGCAAATACACTTGCACGTGTGACAATGAACTTGACTTGGCCAATCAGATGTCATTGTATGGGAGTTCTCATTTATAAATCAATTGCTGTATAGGGAAATCTTTAAGTAGTCTTGGGAAAGAGGAAAAGAGGCTCATCTCGACACAGGTCATCCCCAGGATACATTTACCCAGTTTCATAACCTGAGCAGTTCACAGATAAGAAATGTGGCTGCGTGCAGAGCTCCCAGGTGACAGATGATGCCTACAGCCCCACACCTGCCAGCGAATGCATCCCACTGCAGGAAAGGCAGAGGAACTGGAGGTTGTTAATGTTGTGCATGGAAATGGACACTTTGCCTGCTCAACACTTCCAAGGATATGGATGGGAAATTAAAAGAAAGGACAATCTGTATGCCTCTCCCCTTCTCTCGATATTCTGTTTCTCTATGCATTTCCAATCCCCTCAAGCAGATCAGCCGTTAGACAATATCTATACAATCATGCTACTTCTCCCTCTGAGACCGACATCAACAATGCCTGCTTAGGTGGAAGTTAAAGAGCACAAGCCAACATTTCAAAGAATAATACAGTGACATGGCATCCTGGTATTTAGTACTGCTACTTCCTAGTTCTACAAACCCGGGTTCAATCCTGACCTTGGGTGCTAGGTGGAATTTGCAAGTTCTCCCTATGATCATAGAGCTTTCCTCCCACATTTCAAAGACAGTAGGGTAATTAGCAACCGCAAGTTACCCCTTGAGGTAGAAAACAAACTTCACAACATATCCCGGTGATATTAAACCTGATTCTGAAGAGTCGTTTGCAGAGGATAGCGACAGGCAAAGGGAATGAGACCGACGAGATGACTCTTTGGAGACCACATTGATGGAATGAGCTGAATAATTTCTATCTGTGTTGTAATGCATAGATTGCAACAGGAACACTGTCCCTGCATCATACTCAATACTGTATCATTACCACTTTGCAGGATCAGAAACTTTTGCAAAACTGCCCTTCTGCGCAACCAAAATTAACAGCAATGATAACTCCACCGAAGGACTTTATAGTGAATAAGCCATTTCATCCAGAAATTTTGAAACGATGCAATAAAATGGAAGTGGCCTTTTCTTTTATGCAATGAAATCTAATTCACTGCCCCACCATCATTATTCTGAGGATGATGAGGGAAAGCAAGGAATCTGGAATTTAGCAATAAAATGGTAGTGGTGCTTCAGAAGTTAGATTGCTCACCCAGTACCTTTGGCAAGTCCTCAGGCACTCCTGAAACTGGGCCCACAGCATCTGCTTTACATTGGCTGCATACGAGTAGTAAAATTCTACTTTTTGTTTCCTGAACACAAGCCTGTGGGAATGCCTTCTCACTGACTGCTCATTACACAAGGCCCACATTACGGGATCAGCTTCAGGCAGACTCATATGCGATTCACTTCCCACAATGGAAGAGTTTTGAGATACGCACTGTTCAGTGGGATTTGCAGTGAGTATGGAGTAAAAGATTCAAGCCTAAATTTAGCATGATGGGGCAAAAGCACTTGTTCAAAATGAGCATTCTCACCTCCAGTTAAGCAAAGATGGGAAGCATTAATATTCAACTCATTAAACAAGTCTTTGCAAGATATCTCTGGCTCATTTCCAATGCATGTAATTCTCCTCAAACACTGAGGGTTAGACAGAGAAACATAGCCCAGTTCAATCTCATTGGCCCATTGAATCCATGCTGACCATCAATCATCCATTTAACTAAACCTACATTCCCAAATCCCCAGATTCTACATCTCACCAACACAATTGGGGCATTTTACAGTACCAAACTGACTCACCAGGCTGTATATCTCTGGGATGTAAGATGAAACTCTCAGAGACCAGAACTTCTGGAGGAAACAAGATGTCAAAGGAAGAACATGCCCACTCAAGAGTAGCTCCCAAGGTCAGAGATCAACTTGTATCTGTGGCACTGGGTGGCAATAGCTCTATCACTACGAGACCCACAATGCACACCTACATCCATGTTATCCAGGCCTTTCAATATTTGATGGGCTTCAATGCGAGTTCCACCCTGCTAACACCGCCCGCCGCACCCCCCCCCCCCGGCTCATTCTCCTGAACGTTAGCGAGCACTGGCCAGAGCCATCACACCCTCCTCATACATCAACACTTTCATTCCCAGTAGAGGGATGGGAACCGGAGCAACAGAACTGAGGATGGGCTGCTGGTAGACAAGCAGATGCAGTGTGTAGGGAGTCTGAGGGAGGATAGGCAAATGATCGAGCAAAATTGTAGTTGGTGGGATGAGTTAAAGTGTCGCAGGGGGCCAAAAATCAAAAAGTGTGATGAACACAAGCCTGAAGGCATTATATTTGAATGCACACAGTATACAAAGTAAGATAAATGATCTTGTAGCGCAGTTAGAGATTGGCAGGTAAGATGCAGTGGGCATCTGAGTCCTGGTAGAAAAATCATAGTCAGGAGTTTAACATCCAAGGATACACGCTGTATGAAAAGGGCAGGCAGGAGGGGTGGGGTGGCTCTATTGGTAAAAAATGAAATCAAATCCACAGAAAAAGGTGACAATGAATCAGAAGATGTAGAGTCTTTTTGGGTAGAGCAAGGGTAAAAAGACCTGATAGGAGTTATATGCAGGCCTCCGAACAGTAGCCTGGATGTGGTCCACAGATTAAGATGGGAGATAGAAACGACACATAAAAAGGGTAATGTTGCTATAATCATGGGGTATTTCAACATGCAGGTAGATGGCTTTTAGAGCAGCTTGTGGTTGAGTCTAATAGGGTAACAGCAATTCTGGATTGGATGACCCAGATTTGATTAGGAAGCTTAAGGTGAAGGAACCCTGAGGAGGCAGTAATCATAATAGAATTCACCCTGCAGTTTGAGGAGAAACTAAAATCAGATGCATCAGTATTACAGTGGAGTTAAGGGAATTACAGAGGCATGAGAGGGGATTTGGCCAAAGTTGATTAGAAGGGGGCACTAGTGGGATGACAGCAGAACAGCAATGTTTAGTGTTTCTGGGAGATATTCAGAAGGCACAGGATAGATACACACCAAACATTAAGCATTGTAAAGGGAGGATGCGGCAACTGGGACTGACAAGAGAAATCAAAGACAGCACAAAAGCAAAAGAGGGCATATAATACAGCAAGAACTAGTGGGCAAGTAGAAGATTGGAAAGTTTTTAAAAACCAACAGAAAGTAATTTAAAAAGGTCATGAAGAGATAAAGGTAAGATAGCCAATCATATAAAAGAGAATAAAAAAGTTTTTTTTGGATTAAAGAATAAAAGAAAGATGAGAATGGATATTGGACTGCTGGAAAATGACACTGGAGAAGTTGTAATAGGGGACAAAGAAATGATGAAAGGATCTAATGTGCATTTTGCATCAGTCTTCACTGGGGAAGACAATAAGAGAATGGCATAAATGCAAGTGCCAGGGGACAGAAGTGAATGACTTTGTTATTACTGAGGAGAAGGTTCTTGGGAAGCTGAAAAGTCTTTAGGTGGAAAAGTCACCTGGACCAGATGGACTACATCCCAGGGTTCTGAATGAGGCAGCTGAAGAGATTGTGGAGGCATTCTTGAAAGATGATTACTAATAACTAGATCCTGGAATGGCTCCTGAAGACCGGAAAATTCCAAATGTCACTCCACTCTTCAAGAAAGGAGGAAGGCAGAAGAAAGGAAGTTGTAGGCCAGCTAGCCTGACTTCAGTGGTTGGAAAAGATGTTGGAGTTTATTATTAAGGATGAGGTTTCAGAGTTCTTGGAGGCACATTATGAAATACGACAAATTCAATATTGTTTTCTAAAGGGGAAATCTTGCCTGACAAATCTGTTAGAATTCTTTGAGGAAGTAACAGACAGGATAGACAAAGGAGAGTCAGTGGATGTTGTGTACTTGGATCTTCAGAACACCTTTGACAAGGTGCCGCACATAAGGCTGCTGAGTAAAGTAAGAGCCCATGATATTACAGGAATTAATATAGAATGGATAGAAGATTGCTTAACTGGCAGGAGGCAAAGAGTGGAAATAAAGGGGACCTTTTCTGGTTGGCTACCAATGACCAGTGGTGTGCCACAGGTATCAGTGTTTGGACTTCTTTTCACATTGTATGTCAATGATTTGGATAAAGTAATTGAAGGCTTTGTTGCCCGGTTTGTGGACAATATGAAAACAGGTGCAAGGGCAAGTATTGTTGAGGAAGCTGAGTGTCTGCAAAAGGACTTAGACAGAATCAGAATCACTTTATTGCCAGTACGTGAAGCACAGCAAAACTGATTGAGAATTGGTGCCAAGTACAAAACACAGGACAATACCATAACAAACAACACAATAGCAACTAACAATTTATCAGACAATAGTGCAAACAGCCAGGAGCAATCAGTAGTTAGCAGAACGGTCCCATCTGTAAACGTTAATAATCAAACTTAAATAAATGCGAACATATGAACGGTCTTTTAACATCAGTAGCAAACAGCCAATGATCTTCTCCAATGAGTGGGCCACTCGCTCCAACCTGGATTTGGAGAGGGAGGAAGCAGCAGAAAACCAATGGAGATAGAGGTGGTCACAGCACTCTCAATGATGACTGAGAAAAAAAAATCATCAGGATACACCCCAAGATGTTAAGCTTCCTAAGCTAGCAGAGGAAGAACAATTGCTGCTGGGCTTTCCCGGTGATGAGTGTGTCATGTTGTCTCACTTCAATATTGGTAATGGTAGTCCCTGGGAATTTGCATGGCCCAACACCCCAGACACAACCTGACCATAAATTTCGGGGGGGGGGGGGAGAGAATTCTCATTTCCACTGTCTCGATAACATTAAGCTCCAAGTTGCTACAAACACACCATGCTGCAAGACAGTCTACATCTCTTTGATAGCAGGTCACATCATTATTAGAGACGAGACCAAATACAGATCTGTTACCAGCAAACTTTAGGGTTTTAACAGACAGCTGAATAAACAAAGAAGTGGCAGATGGAATACCTCGTGTAATGTAGGGAAGTGCATGGTGATGCATTTTGGCAGAAGGAATAAAGGCATGGACTATTTTATAAATGGAGATTAGTTTATAAATGGGGAGGTGCAGAGGGACTTGTGCCGGATTCCCTAAAGGTTAATTTGTGCATTGCATCAGTAGTACTGAAGGCAAATACAATGTTAACATTCATTATGAAAGGACTAAGAATACAAAAGCAAGGATGTAATGCTGAGGCTTTATAAGACATTGGTCACACCGCACTTGAAGTATTGTAAGCAGTTTTAGGCCACTTATCTAAGAAAGGATGCACTGATATTGGAGTGGGTCCAGAAGAGGTTTACGGGAAGGATCCCAGGAATGAAAGTGTTTACCTGTTTGAAGCATTTGGTAGCTCCGAGCCTGTACTCACTGGAGTTTGGAAAAATGCGGGAGATCTCATTGAGACCTATTGAAGGTCTGGATAGAGTGGATGTGGAGATGGTATTTCCTAAAGTGGGCGAGTCTAAGACTAGAGGGTACAGTCTCAGAATTGAGGGATGCCCATTTAGAACAGAGATGAGGAAAAATTTATTTAACCAGAGGGTGGTGAATCTGTGGAATTCTTTGCCACAAGTGGCTGAGTAGGCCAAAATATTGGGTACAAGTAAGATGCAGGTTGATAGGTTCTTGATTAATCAGGGTGTTAAAGGTTATGCAGAGAAGGCAGGAGAATAGGGTTGAAAGGGATAATAAATTCCCCATGATAGACTGGCGGAGCAGACTTGATGCGCTGAATGGCCTAGTTCTGCTCCGAAGCCTTATGGTCTCAGCCAATTTGCTGCTTGTATGATTTAGCACATCAATAAAATACACAAACACATACGTCTTTGTGGTAAATGCTTGTTGAAACAACAGAACAGTCTAGATCACTTCACAAAATGTCATGGCATTGCTTACATCCAGCCAAAGTGTTGACTCAGTTTGTTGGCTATTCAAAAGTACCATATGTCCACATGTCTCAAAGTTCAATGCTCAAATTAAATCTATCAAAATACATGTCACCATATACTACACTGAGATTCATTTTCTGGCAGGCATTCACAGTAAGTACAACAATCAATAAAAAAAACTGCACACAAAGATGAAAAAACAACAAATCTAAAAGGCAATTTGGGCAAATACAAAAAAGAAAGAAAGTGCAAAAATAAATAAATTAGTATTGAAAACATGAGTCGTAGGGTTCTTGCAAGTGAGTCCACAGATTATGGCATCAGTTCAGTGTTGAGGTGAATGAAGTTATCCATGCTGGTTTGGGAACCTGATAGTTGAGGGGTACTAACTGTTCCCGAACCTGGTGGTGTGGGACTTAAGGCTGCCCTATCTCATTCCTGATGGCAGTAGCAAGAAGAGAGCATGGCCTAGGTGGTGATGATTCTGAATGACAGATAATGCTTTCCTGTGACAGTGCTCCTTGTAGATGCAACGATGGTGGCCAGTTTGCCTTAATGGGCATTTAATGGGCTTAAATGTCTATTAATTTCTGACTTTAGAGGTCATTCAGGGAAGGGCTTGCTCCCTAAAATTATGTTAAGGAAAAGTGATAGTTGATAACTTTGTTGAAAACTATTTTTGTGCTGCAAGTTCGATATTACCTCAATGTCTATGAAGGATTTAGTTCAGTCCCCATCACCAACCATACACACCCACAATACATCTTCCCCATAAAAAGCACCACCAATGGAAAATATCACAAATGTCAGGCTCCTTGCTCAAACTTGTAATGTGAATCACAAATGAGTTCCTTCCTGTGCCTCACTCCAAAGAATCAAATTATACTGCCACATGGAGAGCCAAAGTTTGAAATTATCTGGAATTTTTGGTTTAAGAAATAAGCACATTATACGTACATACAATTTAGCAACAGGAACTGGCCACTTTGCCTCTCAAGCCTCCACCCCCTTTTAAAAGTTAAACTCCTCACTTCCATGTTCTGCCAGTAACGTTCAGCCCCCTGTACATCAAACCCAAGTACCCAAGGTGAATAAATCCTCAGGGTCTGACTGAGTACGTCCTCAAACTTTGTCAAAGACAAGAGAGAAAGTTGGGGGATATTTTCTTCATTGGTAGGCACTGATGAAGCTCCTGAAGACTGGAAGATGGCTAACGGTGTTCCATAGTTTAAGAATAGCAAGGAAAAGCCAAGGAAGAAGCACAAGCCAGTCACAGCCTGACATTAGTGTGGAAGTTACTGGAGAGAATTCTGGGGGACCAGATACCAACATTTGGATAGCAAGAGTCTGATTAGAAGGACTTCAGCAAGGCTTTGTACATGGAAAGTGATGCTTGACGAACCTTGTTACTGATTTTTTTTGAAGAGGAAACCAAAGAAGTAGATAAGAACAGGTAAATGGTTGTCATCCACTGAACATTAGTAAGGTCTTTGACTAGGTCCCTTAAGATCAGGAAAGCAATGGAATCGGGATAGAGCTACTTAGGTGAACTCAAAGTTAGCTCAGAAGTGAAATGTAGTGGTTGAAGTTTTGTTTCTAGGAATGGAAGCCAGTGGTGTGCTGCAGGGGTGGACCCTTGTTATTCGTTAATTATATAAAAATATTTGGATGCCAATACACCAGGTTTGATCAGCAAGTTTGCAGATAAGAAATTAAGAGGTGTTTTTAATAGTAAGCTGGTTATTGTAGATAACAAGGGAATCCTGATCGTTTAGGAAACTGGGCTGAGAAGTGCTAAATATCTTTCAATACATTCAAGTGTCATATAATGCACACTGGCCTTCATCAGTAAAGGCATTGAGTTTAGAAGTTGGGACATTATGTTGCAGTTGTTAAATCTGTTAGCGAAGCACACTTGGAGTACTAGGTACAGTTTTGTTCATAGTGTTATAAGAAAGATGTGGTTAAATTGGAAAGAATACAGAAACAATTTGCAAGGATGCTACCAGGACTGAGTTAGCAAGAGTTTATCTTTATAGCTTGGAACAAGGGAGAATGAGAAGCAAACTTAGAAATTTTAAGATTATGAGATAGTGGATGGTAACAGTCTTTTC
The DNA here is from genome assembly GCF_963921235.1 of Mobula hypostoma. Classification (NCBI taxonomy): domain Eukaryota; kingdom Metazoa; phylum Chordata; class Chondrichthyes; order Myliobatiformes; family Myliobatidae; genus Mobula; species Mobula hypostoma. Next base: position 81,783,135 of record NC_086103.1, on the reverse strand, counting down.
CTTAAGAGTGATGGGGGAGGGGCTAGGTAGCATAGATTTAAGGTGAGAGATCAAAGATTTAAAAGGCAACTCCACCCCCACCGCCCCCACCACAGAGGATGGTAAATATATGGAATAAGTTGTTAAGGCAGGTACAATAGTATCATGTAAGAAGCACTTGGATAGCCACATGGAGGGACATAATTTAGAGGGATATGGGCACAACACAGGAAATTGGGACTAGCGGAGTGGGTACAATCATTGGCTGATGGGCCTGTATCTATGCTGTATTGCTCTATGACTCTTTGTAACCTCTGCCACAAACACTTTCAAGGACTTTGCTTTTGCCACGTAAAGGCCAATGCTCTGGAACCTACAATATATTTATTTGATGGGCTTGTCACAAGAGCATCCACCCTCCAAGTGCTCATCAGGTAGCAGGAGCTCAAATATAGTTCAAAGAGGACGATCCAAGTAACTCATTGGATCAGAGACCCACTTTAGATGGAGGTAATTTGTAGAACAATCTGGGCCAGATTATCCTGGTGTTAACAGTTCCACATGACATTTACCCACGCAAGCATACACACGTTTTCAGATTTGCAAAGGTCCTCAATGGGGCACCTAACCAATGAACTCCTCAAAAAAGTGTTTGAATACCAAAAATATTTATGCTTCTTGAAACCTTTAACAGGTGGCTAAGTCAAGGGCACAGCTTAGCCAGCTGTCAACCATTTTTTAAACAACATTTTTGCATTGGATTTGTTCTGACCCCTGCCTTATGAGGCCATATTCAGAAAGTTGTGTTATGCAGTATTCATCCACCAGGGAGCCAAGCACCAAAGCAATCTACCATTCAAAGATCTACTGAAGGTACGCATGAACAAACCTGGTGACTGAGAATAAAGCCTGTTTTATTTTCAACATTGCTAGGAAATTCTGGCTCACCACTTTATTCATCAAGTGCAATTCAAACAGAAACAGGCCACAATTTTCAATAAGCCTGTGCAATTTTTTGCTTTTCACACTAAATATCACACAAGTTAAACATTTTGGTTTTCTAAGGAATTCTGAAGAAAAACAAACTTATTTAGTGCATAAAACATTAAACCGAAAATCACTTGTGTACAGCACTTTTCATACAAGTTCAGAATCAACACAAAGTGCTTCCCAGCCAATGAATTACTTCATCAAGGGTTATCACAGGGTAATACAAAAAGGTTATTAGCTGGTTTATATTGATGTGGTGGGCCAAAAACCCTATTTCCATATCGCAAGATTCCCTGAACCCCAGGATGATCTAATTAGGCCCAAACTGCCACCCGGTTCTTCTTTTTCATCTCATGATAGAAATCCATGACATAATGCGCCAATCTCAGGTTAAATGAGTTTTCTGAAAAAATCCTAAATGGATTTATCAGCATAGGAATATGAGAGCATGGCTAGAAAACTGAAATTGCTACCAATATTTTATGGAAGCCTGATAAGGGTATGGGAACATGACACCAATAGGACAACTCATGATATACTTTGTAAGTTCTTTCATACCTTACTTGGCAATTACACTTTAGGTTATACATCCTTCTTTCCTTAGATTAAATTCATCTTTGTTTTGCATATTTTTTAATATCAAAGCTCTACTTTAAGGCAAACACAAGACAGTATTGTGTAGGAACAGGCCTTGCACTGCATGATGTCTGTGCCAAACATGATGTCAAGTTAAACTAGCTCTCTTCCGTCTGGATGTGAGCCATATCCCTATATCCCTGCTTATTCACGTGCCGGTCTAAAATCCGCTTACATGCCACTATAGCATGTGTTTCACTGTGATCCCTGACAGCCCATTCCAAACATCTACAACTCAGTCAAAAAAAAAGCCCTGCACATCCCTTTTAAGCTATCCCCCTCTCACCTTAAACTTTTCTGATAAAGGGAGCACTCCGTCCATTTTCAATAGCATTCTCAAAAACTGTGTGCAAGCAGCCAGCTCCCCTTACCCACCCTGTGCAGATCCACTCTTTTGGGAAGTCCCCAGAAGCACTGGACCAGCAGCAGGCACCACAGGGGAGCACAGGTCTTTTTCCAACCCATCACATAACAGGCACGGCCACAGTGGAGCTCATACTTCTCACCATTTACAAATGAGCTGTTAACAAGCAGCAGCCCCACTCATTGTGCAAATACTCTTCTGCAGCTGCTGCAGATTTGGGATGTATTTACACCTCCTGTGGCACTGCAGGAGCTCAATTAGTGACACATCTTTGTGAAAAATAGTCTTTCAGTTTTCCTAATATTGGGATCTAACAGTACCAACAGAGCCCATTTTCAGAAACAATGGAAGTAACCACATCACAGACTGCAACCTGAGGGAGATGCCAGTGGCTGGAAATTCATTACTTGATGGTAGCACATTGTCGTGCCTTTGCATTGCTTGCAACTGACGTAGATGACAATGTACTAACTCAGCTATGTAGTCACTTAGTGTTACCACGAGGGATTGATGCCTAGGCAAGGCTTTCTCTTTATACCATTTGTCTGCCCATCAATATTAAAACCATTCTTTAGGCTTTCACTCAATCAATTCACATTTGAGTCAGTTTCCTCCAAATGATGATTAATATCTGTCTCCCAATGATCCCTCAGTTCCAGTTAGAACGACACTGATGACAAGCAAAATGGGAAAAACACATCAGAGCAATCTACTAGATGTCAGACTTGGCCAACGTTTTCTGCCTCCTTCTCCCCGAGTAAAAATTCCCGAAGGCAAAAAACACCTTAGCTAGCTTCAGCAAATAAAAAGGAACACTTTTGCTCAGCTCCTGAAGTTAACCAAGGAATTTCTCCAAGTCGTAGTCATTGAGTCAAAAGGTTGAAAGGATCACTTCCAGATCCCACTCCCACCCAAAAATACTCACACTTTTCAGAAGATTCTTCCACCAAAACTACATCACCCACTACAGCAAGGGTTTCCAACCAGAGGTCCACGAACCCTTTGCTTAATGCTATTGGTCTATAACATAGAAAAGGTTGGGAACCCCTGCTCTAAAGGTTTTTTAAATGGCATACTTGGGCTAGCATTGATTAGAGGATCCTTCATATTCTCAATGGTGAAGAGGAAGTTCTCTTTTCATCCTGTGCTATCCTTCCCATTTAAAGCTTGGACCAACCTCTCTTTACCAGTACCTAGAGTGAGATTTAAACCTGCTCTGGGACTGAGCTTTCATTTTCTATCTTCCATACTCTTCAAAATACTCTAATATTGCTCACATCTCAGATCCTTCAGGCTCTCAGTCTAATATACACCATTTGTTCTGCAGTCTCCAAGACCAGGACATCCTTTGAGTGGTGTCGTGACCTATGTTGCATACAATATTTGGACAGAGAGAAGGAAGATGTGAGCCTTGTACACAGAGCTCTCAACTCTGTTTATTCTTGACCTGCAATTATTTAGAAGAATGCAAAAACAGGAGGAATTCTGCTACGCTCAATCCCAAATTTGGAGTCCACTCAGTCAATTAAGACTCGACGATCAGCTTTTACAAGACTAATTTTGACATATCCATTGCAAAGAGATAAAACTAAATTGGTGGTGGGAAGTTGTAGATTTAAAACTTGACTGACAAGAGAAAGAAAACATTCACATATGAAACAGTTCCTTGATACACATTGTGCTTTGTTGAAGTGTGTTGTTTAAACTTCCTTTGGACGCATTGAATAGGCAGTACAGAAAAGCAAATTGCTGCAAGTAAAAGGCAGCTTAAAAGGGATGTGTTTTTAAATATGAATGAGGAGGCTGCTTGACTCACTTATCATGGTGGTTCCACCTGCCAGGGCGGCCTTTGTTCCTTGAATGAAATCATCCACAGTGGTGGTCCCCTTGTAAGGCATCTGAAAGTGGGTGTGCACATCGATTCCCCCAGGAATAACCATCTTGCCGTTAGCCTCAATGATTTTCACTCCTCCAGGGACAATCAGATTGTCACCTATTTGCCTAACGAGAGAAAGAAAGCTTGGCTTTATTATTTATGATTTAAATCCTTTTATTAAAAAAGATGAAGTGGAATCTACTGAGATAGATTTCTAATATATTTCATAACAGCAGTGGCAGCAACACAAAGAAGAAATATTTCTACCCTATTACGTTTTCAATAAACTGCATAATTTAAAGCATTTTTAAAATGTGATCAGCAGTTTGAGGTAATCATAAGTTAACTACCAAGTTAAGGTCCTCCATTAGCTAAAGGTCTCTTTGATTATATGTATCCACGTTAGTTCCTCCAGCCTTCTCATGCTGGGAACCAAGATGGCTCTTCAGATGAAAGGTCATCAACCTGATTGTTAATCTGATTTCTTACTGTGGATGCTGCCTGACCTGCTGAGTACCCTCAGCAGTTCCTACTTTAGCGTTACTTCTCCAGTTCTCTTCCTGCCTATAAATAATTAAATGCATTTTAATCCTATTTACTCCTGTCCATTTTTACTCCTCCCAAAGGTATCAACCCATCAGTCACTTCCCAGCAGCCTGCTGATGGCTAATAATGCAGCTGGAACTTGAATGCTGGCCACCCATTAAATGGGAAATCACAGTGAACTCCAATTCCGTTGTTTTTGGGATGCTCCCACTACTACTTCTCTATCAGGATAATAATTAAGAACAGGAAATTTGGACATTTGCCTTTTTAATGGAATAAAAATAAATAATGGAATAAAAGCAAAAAATGCTGACATCTAAGCTGATTACGTAGAAAACACATAAAGCACACCAACATCTTGAGTAACTCCTCAAGAAAAGGTAGAGCTGAAATATTAGTGGTGGCTTTCTTTCCACAGATCCTGCCTGACCTGCTGAGCTGCTGTTTTAATTATTTCCAACAAAGTAAAAGAGTGCAATGCTGTCCCCACTCAACTCTCACGCATGCAGGTCTCCATCAGGACAGCTCTGATCTCCTCGCCTCTCTTCTATGCCCAAGGGACACTTAACTGCTAGCTGACTGCTGTACCTCTGTTTCATATCAAACAATGTACTAACAAACTGAACGACCAGCAGAACACCCAACACTTACATACAACGCCCCTATGCTCTGATCTTCAAAGCCAGCCATCAGATGCAACTGGAGAGCTCTGCCTACAGACCACCATCACTTTTTAAAATTTTATTTTCATTTGTTCAAATACAGCAAAGAATAGGCTCTTCCAGCTCTTTGAGCCACATGGCCTAGCAATTCCCCCGATTTAATCCGAGTCTAATCACAGGATAATTTTCAATGATCAATTAAGCTACCAACCAGTAGGTCTTTGGACGCCGGGAGGAGACCCACGCGGTCACGGGGAGAACATGTGTACTCGTTATAGGCAGCAGCAGGAATTGAACCAGGGTCGCCTGTACTGTAAAGCATTGTGCCAACCACTACGCCACCGTGAGGCACTGGTCCATCCAATGGTTACCACGCAACGAGCCAGGATCAACAGCTCTCCTCTGCCACATACAAAGACATTCAGAAAGAATGCTGCTCACGAATGGGAAAAAAAAAGGAATGCTGATCATGAAAATAGCTCAAAAGACAAAGACTAAACAATTAATAGCCTTTGGTGACTAAGGCTGTGTGGTTAGTTTGTGGGTGGTATCAGAAATATTAGAAACCTCAAGATGTACGGATCAGCTCTGTCTGAGGGCCAGAAGCAAATTAACACCATTATTCTTTTCACATGGCTGCAGCACTCTATACAGGACAATTGTACAAGCATTGAGAGAAACAGCAATGGAAGCAGGCCATTCAGCCCACTGAGACTGTGCAAACACTTTTCTACATTCACCGATGCACTGAGTGGCCAATTAAACAAGCTGCAAGTCTTCGGGATGGTGGGAAGTGACTCACTTGAAAAGAGGGGGGAATGTGGAAGCTCCAGACAGGCAACAGTTGAGAACAACCAGGTCTCTGTTGGTTGTGAGGTAGTGGTTGTATGAGCTGTGCCACCGTGCTGCTCTTTAGGGACGGCTTTTCTGGCAAAGAGGCATGGAAAGGCCAGTCTGCCGGAAAACAGGAAGGATCAGCCAGCACCCTACCTGTAACAGATAGCTTTCACACTCCTTGGTTACTGACTTCTGCTATAGAACATCAGGTGGGACTCAGTAGACAGGATGCACCTCACCCAGAAGGGTATCCTCCAGTTCTGTTCTGCAACTCCACTGCACTCCCTCTCCCAACTTTTCTACCTTAGGCTACAGGGAAAAACCACATCAACCATCAATAACCAGTTCCCCCAATAGGAATTATGAGTCACCTTCACCTCCTGCTGAGATTCCAGAACCCAGACTCAGATATGGTAAAGGAGCTCCAAATAAGGTCAAGTTAAGGCAGATGATGATATTAAAGGTCGATAATGTCATCATAGTGCAGACATCATGAGGTTTCAAACTCTGACTCCATGGTCGAGAACTTAATCAACCAATTCAGCCCGCCCACAGTTGGACTATCAATGGAAGAAAACCTTATGATCCTATGAGCTTTTTCCAACTAAATTCAAAATTAGAAATAATTGCAAGGCATTGAGAGATGCATTCTTTCAAAATCCTGTTCCAATAATACCAAAAAAAAAATCACAGGGGTGTCAAAGTTTCAACCAACCAACACATGCTGACAGCACCTACTGCTTCTTGTGGTTCTAAGCAACCTCTTACGATCCAGTGCAGTTGGCTCCTTTCTGCAGCTCCCATATTTGTATCTCACAGAAACTGAGAGCAAGAGGCAAATGGACCTAATCATAAATGTCTCTAACTAAACTCTTGTTTTATAATCCCAATGTTCTCAGGACATGAAACCTCATGCTTTCCCTGTTCTTCTAGCCTGGCCTGCAGCACAGACAATGAATAGTCTGGTGGTCTATGCGTGCCAAACTAAAGTACTATTTCAGGTAAATGGCACAGCAGTAGATACCATCTCAAAAACACATGGCACCCAACTTCAATCCTGACATTGGGTGCGATGAAGAGTTTGCACCTTGTCCCTGTGATCGTGTGGCCTTCCAACAGGTGTTCAGGCTTCTTCCCCCAAGGCATGCAAGGAAGCTAATGTAAGTTGTCCCTGGTGTGTGGACTAGTGGCAGAACCTGGGAAGAGGGCGCGGTAGGGAATGGGGCTGATCTGTGAGCTGGCTTAGGCGCAGTGGGTTGAAATGAACTCCCTTGGCACATGCAAATAAGAAAAGGAGGAACTTTGTTTTAAGAAAGCCAGCCCACAAATCTGCTGAAAGAAAAGTGTGGCAAACTGAGTGGTGCTGGAAATGTTCAATGAAGAAATCACCCAAGGCCACCAGACCTGACAAGATGCTGGCTGCAAACTTTGGTTTAATGACAAGTGTAAAGTACGTTGCTTCTGACCTTATTCATGATATGTACAGTAAATACAGACAGGACACTTCTTGCCTATGCTTATTGTACCTTTTGGTACACTACGTGCCCTGTAATGTACCCATGTTGCTCGTGTTTCCTTGTGAAACAATGCACCTGTGAAGAGAGGCTACGGTCATTAGTGCATCATCATGTGTCTCTTTCCTGACCGACTTGCAGCACATCATTAGTGATTAAATCTAACTTATACCATTTGAAGTAGAGATGGAGTGGACGTTATCCCACATGCCTTGGCAGATTCCTCGAAGAGAAGACAGCTAACTGACAACCGCAAGGATCAGGAGTTTAGGGCCCTGTTAAGCCGGGCACAGAGATGGTCCTCCAGCTGTAGCGTGCAGAAGCAATGAACCACTGGAGAGGCACAACCATAGATACTTCACCTTCACCCAGGAAGTAAGGTGCTGGCCTTATCCGAGTGACCATTCAAGGTCGAACAGCCAGGCATGGGGCAGGGATGAGATAGTGGTGCCCTGCCTTCTGAACCACTGTCAGATGTCTTTATATAACTGGATAGCTTGCTGGGTCATATTATCAGGCAGTTCTAATCTTTGATTGATGCCAGACAAGGATGCAAGTCAGCTCCACTGAAGTGCTATGAGTGGGATCTCCCAACAATCTACAGCAACGCTGTGGCTACATTTCAAAGTACCTCATTACTAAAAAAAACACAAACATTCTACAAAGTACAAGAAAAATATTAATGATAGTTTCCTTTTTCTTTACAATTTCCCAGAACTTTTACCAAATTAAAATTCTGAAACTGGTTTGATGGGTTATCCAGAGTGCTACTGCCCCTCTGGCTCTGTTAAGACATGCTCCTCATTAGATTAATAACTGGGGAAAAAATGTTACATACTTGATGAGCCCATCTTCCATGTAGAGGTCAGCATAAAAGGACTGGTCATCGTTGACAATCCGGCCTCCTTTGATCAACAGTCGGTCACTCTAGGGATTGGAAACACAGGAGTTATTACCAGCTCATCAGTAAAAATACAAGTCAACTGACATCAAGTTTTAGCCAAAAACTTAAGTTCTGCAGTCAAAGTTTCATCTTGGGGCTGTTCAACTCTTTTGAAAGAGGACACAACACAAATACTCAGAATGTTTAGGATGCTCCTACATTCTCCAAGGATCACAAGCAATTTCCCAGGCATTGCTGCAAGCCACCCAGCAACAGGACTGGGCTTTTAATGGCAGCTCTTACTATTTGTACACCATTACCTTAGCAATATAAATACTGATTGGGAAGCGTCTCTCACAGCCAAGACCAATTCAAATAGTGCACAGTCATTTCCTTCAAAGTTTCCCTTCAAAAATCATACTCCATGAAAATAATGGAAACCGACAGTACACCTGATTTGCAATCTGCATTCAATTCTTTACAATACTTCAGATGCATCTAAATTTGAACAAGCAAGGTTTTACCACTAATGTTAATCGGTCACTTGTGGGCATATTGAATCTGCACCCCATCTCCCCTTTTACCAAAAATGTGGTGCAAATACATTAATCAGTCTATATGTACAAAACAGACAGAAGGACAATCTACTTGCACCATTTTAATTGCAATAACAATTTAGTTCCTTGATTTATATGCAAAGAAATATCAGTTGAGCAAGGAATAAGCAGTATTTCTTTATTGCTCCCACAGGATACAATGTTTATTATGAAGTCTTTAGATTCCAGCTTTAGTTTTAAGCAGGTTATAAAAGGTCCGCTCTGATGTATATATTAAACCAGTCACTTTGCCTTTGATTGATGTACCGACTTCAAGGAGTCTCTTGGTCTGATGAGTCCAGCAAGAGAACAGGATTTGCCTATAAAACACAGCACAGACATTGTGGAAAATACAAGGCTAAAAAACCGATGACAGCACCAAGCAAACATATACATTAGTGGTCTCTGTACATGGCACAGTGAAGTATGAGACACATCAAAGTAACACATGACATGGTCAACTTCCATGAAAGCATTTCGTTTTTATTTTAAATGGAGGAACAGGACATAAAACAGTTGGCTGATTAGGAACAGGATTTAGCTACCCGAACTCCTGAAGCTTGCTCCGTCATTAATTTAGATCAGAGTACAGCATGCCTCTATTGGGCCTGCCCTCCCCCCACTCAGACACAAGAGCTGCAGCTGCACACTGAAAATCTCTCCAGAGGACACACTCTGCCTCCGTAGCTTGCTCTCTTCCTAATCCTTCAAGTTCCCTCTGACTACGACACACCCACGATTCCGCATAAACTGACCAGCATTACAGATTCTTTCATGCACTCTCTCAAGGGCACTCCTCCTGAGGAGCAACAGTCCCCAGCTGCTCCAATACCCACCCAAATGGCTGACTTTCGACTGCAATCCAAATGCATTAACCACAACACTAGTTTAGGCAGTGGACGATAACCAACCCCCGTGGGGTTGTCTATCATACAACACCATTCAATCTCTCAAACATACTCCATTATTTATTTAGATAGCAGCTAATGGTCTTTTAACCTTTAATATCCATGCCCAGCAAAATCTACCAGTTTCATATTTCTAATCAACCCCTCTGCAGGTAAAATAACTTGGGGAGAAAGGTACAGATAACTAATACTTCTTTTGGAAAAACTAGCTTTAATGAGGAGAAGATGGCGGCGCGACGGCAGCGCGCGCAGCCACTTCGGTGGTGATGTCTGTTATCTGTCAAGTAGGGGACCGTGCACAATCCTGATTTGATGGAGACAGACGTGAGAGCACGGAGGAACATCTGGAAAACTTCTGAAATGCCCGCTTCGCTGCCGCTGCTACTGTATGGTAACCGGAAACTCCAGAGCAGAACGCCCCAAAATCCTCGGCTTTGCATGTTTCAGTGGGTGGGGCGAGGTCAAAGGCGCTCAGGAGGCTGTATCGGAGAGGCTGGTCGGAAGCTCGAAGTTTTCAGACGGATGGACTACGTGTCGGCTGCTTCCAAGGCATCAGCAAGTTGACGGTGCCTGAAGGTTTATGGCAGGGAATTTCTCCCTTTTGCCGCCTGCTATCGGGGACTTCGGATTCGATCGACTCGGGGACTTTTAAGACTTTATTTACCGTTCCCATGGTTTGTTCTTCATCAAATTATGGTATTGCTTTGCACTGCTGTAACTATATGTTATAATTATGTGGTTCTGTCAGTGTTAGTCTTTGGTTTGTCCTGTTTTCTGTGATATCACTCCAGAGAAACATTGTATCACCTCTTAATGCATGTATTCATTTCTAAATAACAATAAAAAGAGGACTGAGTGTTCTCATAATCTAAAATTTAGATTATGCTTCCTGTACTAGACTCTTCAAAGACTAGAATTTCTATCTACCTTCTAGATCCTTTAATCATCTTAAAAACTTTGTGCACTACCTTTTGTTTCATTACTACCAGCAATTTTAGCCCAGCCCAGCATCTTCTCATCCTGACACCAGCTCATCAAACACCATCAGATGAAAAGAGAGCAGCAGGTTCAAAGGAAGGTGGAAAGATCCTGCTGGTGTTAGGTAGCATCACTTTCAATGACTAAAAGAGCCACAACCCACTATTGTCACCGAAAGTCTAAATTAAAAGCAACCTTGGCATGAAGTATGAAAAAAAGTCAAAAACACTCAGAATAAGAATCCAAACTCCGCAACAGGTGCCAAATCTGTAAATAATCCAACACACACGTGGTTGAAGCCTACTGAAAGACACAAGGAATTAATAACAATAATATTTTTGGAGCACTTTTCATACAAGTGATGAAGTTCAAAGTGCTTTACAATGGGATAAAGTGCAAACATGAAAATAAAAGACAAAAAAGAGGTTAGTTAAAATCAAGGTTAAATAAATAGGTCTTGAGCTGGTGGTTAAAAAGTGCCAAGTGAGATTGCATCCTTTATAAACACAAGAGATTCTGCAGGTATTGGAAATCCAGAGCAACACACACACACAAAAAATGCTGGAGGAACTCAGTAGGTCAGGCAGCATCTATAGCAATAAACAAACAGTTGCCAAGATACTTCTGCAGGACTGGAAAGGAAGGGGGAAGATGCCAGATTAAAAAAAAGTGGGTGGCGGGGGAGAAGCAGAAGGATGGCTGGAAGGTGATAGGTTGAACCAGGTAGGTGGGAAAGGTAAAGGGCAGGAGAGGAAGAAATCCAATAGGAGGGGAGAGTGGACCATGGGAGAAAGAGAAGGAGAAAGGTAGCTGGAGGTAATAAACATCCCTTATGGTTTTAGCCATTGAATTCCACAGTTTAGGAATGTAGTTCAAAAAAGGCTGACCAATTATCTTTTGTGGGAGATTGTTTAAATTTAAGAGACCGGCAGAAGACCACCTGAGAGCTCGAGCAGGATTATAAAATAAAAGTGATTCTGTGATGTACTCTAGTCCCAGACCACTGAGAGCTTTATGGATAAGAGAAATTTAAAATCAATCCTAAAAGATACAGGAAACCAATGCAGTGTAGCTAGGATGGGAGTGATGTGCTCCCTCATCCTGACTTCAGTTAAAATTTTCACAGTGGCGTTTTGAAGGAATTGAAGTTTGTCAACAGATTGCTTTGGGATGCCAGGAAAAAGTGCATTGCAGTAATCTAGTCTACTTGATATAAAGGTGTGAATTAGATTTCCAGCATCATTGTGTGACAGAAATGGATGTGCTGTATAGAGAATAGTGATGAATACAATGTCTATATTGGTGCTCCAGTTTCCTGTCACATACTAATAAAGTGCATTTGTCAGGTTAACTGGCCACTGTAACTTGTTCCTAGTGTATACACCTGGTAGAAATGACTTGCTGGAAAGTTGATATGACTTGTTGGGCTGAATGGCCCACTTCCTTTCCATAGCTCTCTGCAACTCTGACAAGTTGTGAACTTGTCAAAGTTTGTTCGACACACTTTTATTTAATTTACTGAATCACACTTTCAAACATTAGGAGCAATGCATTTTTCAAAACAGGAGGACAGTTTTGGAATGCATACAGGGAGCCATTTACTCAGTGACATCACGTCTAAAAACAGTACTTGACTACTGCCGCTTTGAATTAGAATTGCATGTGCTGGAAATGTGAAGTTAAAATAAGGTGGCATGGTAGTTTAACACTCCAGCATCATCATGCTGGGAGGTGGCTTATTACAATGGATGCTGTGTTTGTGCTGCCAAGCTGCAATATCCAGACCACAACTTGACAGCAGCTATTCCAGTTAACAGTTGATTAGTTTGGACTAGGGAGTGCAACAGAATGAGTGAGTGTGTTTGCATCAACATTTGGTGATCATTATGCGGTAAAAGCTTAGATTCCTCTTTGTTCCCTCCCCAAATATTCCCACGAAAATAAGCAAGCAAGCCCGAAAGAACTGTTAATAGTTTGAACCTTATTACAACACCAAAACCTGCTTACTGATACACATGGCAGTAACAAAACACACGCAAAAAAAAAAATCAGAAATTGATTGCCCATTAGCTGGTCAAATTCTGACTACTGGCTTCAATCTTTACACACAGACCTGACTTTTCCATTGCTGTATAATGCCACGTATTGTGAAAAGAACAGAGTACGGAGAACATTTCCCTGTTCAAGATACAGCAGACTCCTCTGACAAGAGAAACATTAAGTAGCAATATAAAGGGTCATTAGTGATACAATGCACTGTTAGTGAGCTAGCCACATATCAAAGACCTGAATCTGGAGTTTCAAATCAGAGTCCCAGAAGTGTTAGTCATTAACACTTTTCAAGCCTGATCAAAATTCAGCCTTAATTAGGTTTAGGTTCTAAAACTGATGCAAAAGAAAAGTCAGTTGTAAGAGCTTTGTGGCCTAGTAACAGTGGGGTGCACCAAGTGCTTCAGGCCTTCAGAACCACAGGAGTTGTACATCCACAAGCAGAACAAGAAGCATCAGCAACAGATGAAGCTTTGTGCTATAAAAATTCTGTCTGTAATGCTTCTGGAGATGCTGTAAACTGCATTGATCAGCTCATGCTGATGGAGGCTTATAGACTCAGTCTCTGACTGCAGCTTAATTGAGTTAATTAAAAGATGGGTACAGCTGCACACAATGAATAGCTAGTCCTGTTCCTTCACTCCCCTCCCCCTCCCCTTTCATCCACAAACACTCATCCCCTGCACACTCGCTTCTGCAAAACATGGGCAGGGAGCTTCAAGGCCAGTTGCCACCTATGGCTCCAGCAATAATAATGCTGCACACAGTGCTTCTTTGCTTGAAGCCACCTTAAGGAACTTTGCTCGTTGGCTGTAGAGACACAATCCATTTTATTTTGCTGACAGGATTTAAAATCCAACCATTTTGAGATTGTTTTTAGATGTGACAATAGAACAACATTCACTCAATCTTCTTGTTATTGCAATGTTCCCATAAATTTAACATTTTCATCTTTATAAAGAAATCCTTTCTTAGCCTTGCTCTTCCCCATCTTGTTCATCCAACACTGGATCCTACACGTTTCCCTCTTCCATGGCAGCCAATACTGAAGCTATGGAATTTCTCTGCCAAAGCTCTCCTCTAAGGTCCAAGCTCTTCAGCTATGTTTTTCATCAGCATCCTTAATATCACATCCTTCGACTGGGAATCAAATGCTATTTGGTTTAATCTTCTCCTGATTTTGTTCTTGTAACGAATGGTTTGGTCAAAATGTGAAATGTCACTGCACTGTTATGTAGCCTTGAAACAGTTATTAGTCAAAACACTTAATCGAGGGCAGGATGGCATTTATATACTCCGGAACAAGTATACACAAGTTTTGGTGTGGATGGAACACTAACCTTGGTCAGCATGCTATCTTGGACTTCACAGCCACACAGCAAAGACATTTCTTGTCTATGTCCAGTATGGTTGACCTTCTAAGACTGTGCCCTCTGTTTCTAAACTTTTCAGCCAGAGGAGAAAACAACCTCTTAAGAGTTTTACTGCATTAAAAGGAAACTTGCATGATATAACAACTCTCAGAACTACCAAAGAACTCCCCAAATATATTTGTAGATACTGGTATAAAGTGAGGAATCCAACAGTCAATTTGCACAGAGCAAGCTCCCACTAACTTCCAAGAGGACCACAATCTTGTTGTGGTTTGAAGCCTTGTGTCTTTCAATGACCCAAAGTTAATTTGGTTGCAGTCAAGGCATTATGCTTTGGCTCTTGGTAGGATCACCCATACCAAACAGGTCAAAGGGTAGAGGCTAGACTAAGAGTGGTCCATCGGTCCTCCAGGTTTGGGGGTTCAGCTCACGGCTAACAACCCTGACTGGTAAATCAAAATTGTTACAAAAACAGCAATGATCTACAACTGGAGTGTGACAGTATTCCTGAGTCTCCACCCAAGACTTGCTTGACTGACAGCAGTTAAAACCAAGAGGAAGCTACCAACATGATGAAAGAAGCCCTAAACACCATCAGAGATGAAGGACTTTCATTGCTGCCAGTGGGATCAGTGTTGGGGCCGCTTCTTTTTACATTGTACATCAACGATTTGGATTATGGAATAGAGGGCTTTGTGGCTAAGTTTGCTGACGATACGAAGGTAGGTGGAGCTGAGGAAATGGAGTGTCTGCAGAGAGACTTGGATAGATTGGAAGAATGGGCAGAGAAGTGGCAAATGAAGTACAATGTTGGAAAGTGTATGGTTATGCATTTTGGCAGAAAAAATAAACGGGCAGACTATTATTTAAATCGGGAAAGAATTCCAAGTTCTGAGATGCAACGGGACTTGGGAGTCCTCGTACAGGATTCCCTTAAAGTTAACCTCCAGGTTGAGTCGGTAGTGACGAAGGCGAATGCAGTGTTGGCATTCATTTCTAGAGGAATAGAGTATAGGAGCAGGGATGTGATGTTGAGGCTCTATAAGGCGCTGGTGAGACCTCACTTGGGAGTACTGTGGCAGTTTTGGTCTCCTTATTTAAGAAAGGATGTGCTGACGTTGGAGAGGGTACAGAGAAGATTCACTGGAATGATTCCAGAAATGAGAGGGTTAACATATGAGGAACGTTTGTCCGCTCTTGGACTGTATTCCTTGGAGTTTAGAAGAATGAGGGGAGACCTCATAGAAACATTTCGAATGTTAAAAGGCATGGACAGAGTGGATGTGGCAAAGTTGTTTCCCATGATGGGGGAGTCTAGTACGAGAGGGCATGACTTCAGGATTGAAGGGGGCCCATTCAGAAAAGAAATGCGAAGAAATTTTTTTAGTCAGAGGGTGGTGAATCTATGGAATTTGTTGCCACGGGCAGCAGTGGAGGCCAAGTCATTGGGTGTCTTTAAGGCAGAGATTGATAGGTATCTGAGTAGCCAGGGCATCAAAGGTTATGGTGAGAAGGCGGGGCAGTGGGACTAAATAGGATAAAATGGATCATGATAAAATGGCGGAGCAGACTCGATGGGCCGAATGGCCTACTTCTGCTCCTTTGTCTTATGATCTTATGGTGCAATGGGCAGTAACATAAACTCCCATTAATAGCTGGGCAACAATGATTAGATACTCCAAAGAAAGAGTAATAAGTATTGCCAAGAATTACCTTGCTGTTCAATATGGTGCCAACTCAGTGTATGAACACTTCTGAAAGGGAAAACTTTCCTCCATAGGCTTAAACTGGGATTAGCTGCTCATTGTAACTGAAGAGAACTCAATTTACTCGTCATTTAGAAATTGGCAATACTAACAATGTAATGTACACACGGCCCCTGTGTTCAATTGTATGAAGACCAGCCCAAATCCTAACCTCAGCCGTTACGGCACGGGGTAAGGTGGAGTCTACCAAGGCATCAGGTGAAGGGAAAATTAATAACCTGTAAGCAGGGACCAGACTGCAGGTCGCCGCAAGGCTGATCAAGCATTTTTGAGCCAGTAACATTGTAGGCAGCTCTAGGATAGTGGGCACATGGACAGAAATCACAGCATCACCTTCTATTGTCCTTTCTCCCTTCCAAAGAAAAGGCCACTTCCTGCTCAGGACGAGTTCCAACACTAAGATGCAACTTACATCAGGGAATATAAATTGTTCGTTTTTATGGAGCATGTATAGATCAACCTTCATTTAATAAATGCAGTAAAAAGTGAGATGATCAGATCTTCATCCAGGGTTCAATATTTTAAAAACTTTTCATTCATCCAAGCAACCTACAGGTACCTTCCATAAAGAGATTGCTCCCCACCTAACCACAGGTTCATAATGCATCCCACCCATACAATTATGTTAAGAAAAAAATACTGTAAAAAAAACAAAGCTTTCTTAACATGGTGCCTGCGAATAACACACCCAAGGGCGATATCTTCCAGATGGTTCGTGAATTTAATTATTTCACGCCGCCTTTTTCTTTCAAATGTGATTCTGCTACTGTGGGAGCTTGTGATTCAGCATGTGTGCTCTCCATTTTAGCGGTGTGTTTACGGGCCATTTAAGCAATCTGTCGCTTCGCTGTCTTTGAGCGGGTTCTGTGAGGCTTCAAGTGAAGCCTGCGGCCTCAAAGCCAAGAAGCCTGGAGATAGGGCGCAGCCCATGATCGACTCCATTTCTTGCCGACCTCGCCAATTGAAGTGCTGAGGAAGATTGAGATCATTGAGGCGAGCGAATGACTGGTTAGTACCTTCTACCAGCCTTTCATTTGCTGCATATCTGAGTTCAAATGCTCTCTCCCTCTCTCTCGATGCTATCAGAGGATGGTACCTGAGTTCTGGATCTTGGACAAGGTTTAATCGACACAGTTTGTGGACTGGACTCTGTAGTTCACGTTAAGATATCTTTCTGGTCACTTTTTTTTTTGCTGCTATTTTGGACAATTTTGAATTGGGGCGACCTGGAGATAACAAACACTGAGCTGAACTGAACGTGCATAGACTCCTTTGATTTTGCGCTTTATATTCTTGTGGTTTTCACTTTTTTTGTTGCCATTTGTGCGTTTTGTTTGCACATGATGGGAGGGGATGATGTTTCTCTCTGCTTCGTGGCTGTACATGCGGAAGACGAATCTCAGGGTTGAATACTGCATTGATACTTCCATAATAAATGTACTTCGAATCTTTGTGCCTACAGCTAACCATAGAACGTACTCTGCTGCATCTCCAACATGAATGGGCAGAACACCAAGGGATATCAAATGTGATCATGAAGAGAAGTCACCAGTGAATTTATATCCCACACAAAGCCGCATATTACTTAAGTAGAGAGGTAGCCTGACAGATGGCCATTTGCGTTCCCATGTATTCAAAGGTTTTGTAAGTAAAACTGGAAAAAAAACAGATGCAAATAAAATAATGAAAGACTTCTATTGAGCCAGGCAATTTACTCAGCAGAAGTCTCAATTAGATGATCATTACTAAGCTAATTCAGTCCTTATGCACCCCTTCGTTACACATGCCGAAAATGCTGAACCTTGTGACAATCCTTACCAGCCTAAAGCAATCAGTTTTTCATCAGCCTTACCATATGGAAATTTGAAGACCATGCCAATTTCTCCGTAGCACGCAAAATAAACCCAGACGTGCAAATATTCACTGTCAACATAGTGACCTCAACATCGGTTAAAGAGGATAGCAAAATCGCTGGAAGTTCAGCAAACTCCTCATACATTACAAATCTACCATGCAACTTTGCAGAGAACAAAGACAGGCATACAATGCTGAGAACAAGCTGCAGGAGAAACCCAGTCAGGCAGCATCTGCAAAGGGAAAGGAAGGTTGACCTCTCATTTCAAGACCGTACATTAGGGCATCAATATTTTGGGTTAAGCTTTCCTTGCCCTCTATAGATGCTGGTTGACCCACTGAGTTCCTCTGACAATTAGTGCTTTTGCACTCGATTCCAGTATCTCCATGCATACAATGCTTAACAGTAAAGCACCGTACAGCAAAAAATAATCCTGGAATTGTGGAGGAAACAGGTTGCTGCTATGGTGAAATATTCTGGATTCATGGATGGCTGAGCAGGGCAAACATAATAACTAACAGGCATTTAGGGTTAAGTTTACTGCTTTTTAATTTTAGCCGCAATCTTTCATGTGCAAGTCCAAGGAGAAAGTCCACATTCTCCATATACTGACACAACACCTCAAGATCGAAAGCAATGGTGTAAACCATACAACCAAAATAGCTTTCTTTATACCCTCACGATATGGGCAGCACTGAGGATTGAGGAACCCATACTTTTTCAGAACTTCTCCTTTTCATTTGTGTCCACCTCATATTGAGAAGCAGCCTTGCTCAGGCTAAGGAGGCAAGCAACAAAATCTCACATGGAATTCTACTCCTATTGTGCAGTGACTGTGTTGCGGATCTCAATCCCCAGTAGGACATCCTCTGTAGAGGATTTGGATTTTATACAAAGTGGATCAGGTCAAAGACATCATTCCTTGCACTTCTTGATAAACAACACTGGATCATAATTCCCAATCCACACACTGAATAGATAAATTCATGATGCAGTGTATTTCCAAACTACAGCTTCAGGAAAGACCTTGAATGCTGGTTGTGTTGGGTTAGGTACTTTAGAAGGGAGAACATAGGTGGTTTTAGAATCAGAGAGGTACTACATGGAAACAGGCTCTTCCACTCATTGATAACACACCGATCATCAATGACTCATTTACAGTAATCCTACAGCAATCACTTTTATTCACCCCAACTTCCCTCCTCCCCCCCCCACCAGATTTTATGTTATCTTCTCACTTGGGGCAATAACCAGTGTCCAATTACCAATCCACGTGTCTTTAACACTGGGAGGACACTGGAGCCCTGGTGGGAAACCCATGTGGTCACAGAGAAACTGTGCAAACCCCAGAGAGCACCCACGGTCAGGAATGAACCCAGGTCACTGGTAGTCTAAGCTCCATCTCGCACAGCCTTTGACAAATGTAACATCACCAACATCGCCCTAGATCAACTAACACAAGCAAAACCAGGACAACCAGTGGTTCTACCTCAAGTAGACTACCTGTACCTCACTCAGTGTGGTGCCTGGAACTCAGCCTCTCGTCGACCCTCCCAGACAGAACAGTCAGCCAGGAACCAGTGTGCGGCCTCTCGTGTGCACACTGGACACTTGCACAAGATACTAAATGCAAGCAAAGACTGAAAACAGTTGGAAAACGCTGGAAAAATAAACTGGATGGCATTCGATCGATAACCCTTTATCGTATTAGTCATCACGAGTAAAATCTCACCAGAGGAACAAGTGTGGCATCAACACCACTGGTTCAGGCAAAGCAAAATTAATGGATAACCTTGCTGGAAAACAAATGACACACATGGTTTATGCATTTTGAAGGATTAGTGGTCAGGTATGGATATAAGTACCCATTATCCATAAATCTATGATCCAAACATAAACCCCTCCTTTCAAAGGGAAGAAAGAACAGGACAATTCTATAGATATCTGAGAACAGATAGAAGCATTTTGCTAATTTCCACCCATCCCCACACACAACTCATTTGCGTGTTTGAGAAGTATCAGATTTACTAGGCTTAGGAGAAAGACTTAACTATAACATGGCAAAATACCACAAGGTACTATAGAAGAGAGCTGGTCATCATTGACAAATGATGTGCCAATACAAAAACACTTGAAATTTCTGAAGATGGTGAGATGGATATAATAGAGATTAAAAACAAAACTGCACAACGCTATGTTGTATGGTTGCCAATGAACAAGAGGAATGGGTGAGTGGACTTAAACTGTAATGGTAGCCATGAAGCAGTTGAAAGATTAAAGAGACTAAGCTAGGACCAAAGTCTAGAGTAAAGACTAAGGTAGAGGATGGAGCAAGATTAGATGCCAGTCTGGAACCAGGCAAGTCTAACAAGACCTATAAATGAGAGCAACACACAAAATACTGGAGGAACTCAGTAGGTCAGGCATCTATGGAAGAGTACAGTTAATGTTTTGGGCCAAGACCCTTCAGCATGAAAAATCGATTGAACTCTTTTCCATAGATGCTGCCTGGCCTACTGAGATCCTCCAGCATTTTGTGCGTGTTGCTTGGATTTCCAGCATCTGCAGATTTTCTCGGTTATAAATGAGATTTCCAAATTTTCAGAAAGATTACAAGTGATTTGAATTTGGACATGCTGGTATGCTGGTTCTGATGACGCCGCCCCCCCCCCCCGCCCCCCCCCCATACAGCCATCTTACACTGACTTTTATATCCTTACTCCTTTGACCAGCTCATCCTATTCCACCTCTGCACTCTCCTCCATATCTCCCACAAATGTCTGTCAAAAATAAATCACATTAATAAGCAGGATTTTTAATCCATCATTGATATAGCATCTTGTTTTAAAGCTGCCAAAAACTGAGCTTCTGAGCACTTTGAACAAGAAGCTTTTTGGGTGACAGGAGTTGGTGCACAAGCCAGTGTGCCATGGGACTGAAGGGTGTGAGATTCTACTGGACCAGGGGAGAAAGGAAATGCAGTATAGTTATGTGGAATGGTAATGTGGTGCAAATTGGAAGAATGCATTGCAGGCCTCTACCACTAGAGGGAGTCTTCACACTCAGATGACGTGGGAGGCCCCTAGTGCTCATTCCAGGGCAAGGCAAAGCCTGACCTGGCCTTGATAAACGAGTGCCCCATCCAACACACTGACATACATTTCCTCACCACTCTTCAGAACAGTCAGTGCTTGCTGCATCTTTTTACTTTTACCAACATACAGTTGTATTTTGCTTAACATATTAAAGACAAATTATTGAAGTTAAACCATTAGTCACAGATACTTCCTGCCTTTTTGGGGCAGGGGATTTCAAGTTCCATTAACAGCAATATAGGAAAAAATAATTTAATGGATTAAATACTTCCATTATCATATTCTTTCAATTTGCTGATTCACTCAACTGTCAGTTTACTTATTAATGATAAGACAATATCCAAAATATTTTTGACATAATATATCAGGAACTACATAAGCTGGTAAAGGAATTCCAGAATTATTAATAAAAGATCACAGCCTAACCCACCAATGTTACTAGTCCTATAATACAATAACAGTTTCTGAAACATACCTACCATCACATGGGGCCTATGGTCACACTTCTTCAAAATTCGCACGTGTTCCCAGAATCCCAATTTTTATAGAATAATAACTTCTAGGAAAACAGCCTATTGCAAAATCTCTTCAAAAGTCTATAATACTTTCTTTCTTTCTTTTTATTGAATAAGTATACAAAAGGGTAAGCCATATAGGCACTAATACCCTGTTAGAATCTAATAAAATTACAGGAGATATTAATACAGAAAAAAAGTGATACAAACAATGTAATTTAAACATAATAGTATACTAATTTTTATATATATAATATATATCTATCTCAATAGAGAAAAGGAAAAAAAAAACCCCCAAAAAACCCACCGTGTAACTAAACTGAAAGCAAAGCAAAGCAATGGGCTAACTTGGAACCAAATAGAGTTAAAGAACTTAAAATCACGTCCTCAACCCCGACCTCCATTAAAAACAGTTAAAAAAAACAAGGGTATATAAATATGGAGCAAAAAAAGAGAAGAAAAAAAATTACATTAAACGAAAATATTGAATAAAAGATCTCCAGGTCTGTTCAAATTTAAGTGAGGAATCATAAAAATTGCTTCTAATTTTCTCCAAATTCAAGCATAATATCGTCTGAGAAAACCAAAAAAAGGTGGTTGGAGCATTAAGCTCTTTCCAATGTTATAAGATACATCTTTTCACCATTAAAGTAAGAAATGCAATCATTCTACAGGCTGAAGGAGAAAGATTACTGGAAATTTTAGGTAGTCCAAAGATAGCAGTAATAGGGTGAGGAGAGATATCTATATTTAATATCTTTGAGATAATATTAAAAATGTCTCTCCAAAAAGTTTCCAGAGTAGGACAAGACCAAAACATATGAGTTAAAGAGGCTATCTGCCCCAGACATCTATCACAAAAAGGATTAATATGAGAATAAAAGCAAGCTAATTTATCTTTGGACATATGTGCTCTATGAACAACTTTAAATTGAATTAGGGAATGTTTAGCACAGATAGAGGAAGTAATGACTAATTGTAAAATCTGCCCCCAGTCATCCACGGAAATGATAGACCCCAATTCCTGTTCCCAATCTACCCTAATCTTATCAAATGGAGCTTTCCTAAGTTTCATAATAATATTATAAATCATAGCCGATGCACCTTTCTGACATGGATTAAGGTTAATTATAGTATCTAAAATGTATGTAGGAGGAAGCATTGGAAAAGAAGAAAGTATAGTACTTAGGAAATTTCTAACTTGTAGATACCTAAAAAAATGTATTCTTGATAAATTATATTTATTAGATAATTGTTCAAAAGACATAAGGGAACCATCTAAAAATAAATCCAAAAACCGTGAAATACCCTTAGTCTTCCAAATTTGAAAAGCACGATCTGTAAAAGAGGGAAAAGTCTATAATACTAACAAGAAACAACATTAATAAGTCTTGCACTGCCAAAGACTATCAGCAAAATACTTTAGTTAATTATGTAGATGAACAACTTTCAGACTCATCTCTTCCCCCATCCTTGCAAATGCCTATATTCTCCCTAGACTAGTTGTACCTGTGTCCTTTTGAGGTTACACCATCCCTACACTTCCCAAGTCACCAATTGCCTTTTCCACATATTAAACATCTTATCAACTGGTAAGTTTAAGCTTTTATTCCCAATGGCTATGATAGGAGTGACATTCAAAAACATAACAAATGTGAATATATACCCTGTCCTATCTATTATACAAATCTCAATAAGGACAAACAGGAGTTCTGCTTCCAAAGAGAACTTACATTGGGTGAAGCATTTTTAAAAAAACAGGATAGATTATCTTTTTCAATCCTCTGCCATTATACTCAATAAAGATCATTTGCATAATTATGTCATCATCCTTCCTCACCATATCAGTGAGACACTAATATCAACTTTGGATATGTGTCTATTTTACCAACCAGTTGGCAATCCTCAGGAATAAGCCAAATAATCTGCTTGGAAATTTCTAAAGAGCTGCCTTTAAATGGAAGCCCTTTCATTTCCTATTTCTTTGCGCCCAAATCTCTATGCACATTATTTTTCCTCCTATGATTTAGTGCAGGTCAATCTGTAATCATGCTTCTAGTGAATCTTTGAAAGAAAGCCAAATGGTCTAATTCTTCGGACTTTTCAAACAACCTCCATATTCCTCAATTAGGTATCTATATACATTAATGGAAGTTCCTGCATCACCTTCAAACACCCAGGCAGCACATTACTGGGTAGCATAGTTAGTAGGGACACTTTTTTCCCCTTCCTTTCCTGTTGTGATGAAGGGCATCAACCCAAAATATCAGCAGCTATTTCTCTCTATAGATGCTGCCTGCCTTGCTGGGTTCCTCCAGATTTTGTGTGTGCGACTGCCTCACACCTCCAATATCCCAGGCGCAAGGTTGACCTTGGGTGCTGTCTATGAGTAGTCTGCATGTTCCCTTGTGACACCTTAACCCCACAGATATACTCCAGGACCTCTGGTTTCCTCCATCTCCAAAAGCATGTTGGTTGATCGATTAATGGGCATCTAGCGCATATCTAAGAGGTAGGGGACAGTTCAAACTGGTTAGGGTAGAATTTGTGAAAAAATGAATCTTAATGCAGATTCAGTAGACCAAGGGTCTGTTTCTACCCTCTTTCTCCTTCTATTATTAAACCAAGCATATAAAAACAAAACTCCCATCTTCCTGCTGTTAAGAACATAATCACTAATGAGGGCTTGCAAATTTTCTTCAGCACCAAACTAGACCCAATGCCCTTGCCCCGTCCTACACCCAAGTCCTTGTCCTGTTACTGACCAGAATCAGAAGCCGAAAGACTTAGAAGTCAAGGTCACACTCACAGAAGGAACAAGCACAGGGGTAATGCAAGGTGCTAGTACTTAAAGAGTGGGAGGAGAAAGTCACGGAACAAAGACTCACTTTAGATGAGATAGCTCCCACCTTTGCCTAAAACTGGCTGTACAGTTTTTGCAAATTACACAAAGTAAATATATCAAACAAAGCATCTATGGCTTAAACATAATTTTGCTCATTTCCATTTATTTCAGAGTGATTTTGGTTTGCATTACAATAATTAATTCGGCAATATGGACCCAGTTTCATTCAGATAAGGAGATGGCACCAGTTCCAAGCGGTTTTACCATCCTCAAATCACTCATCACCAGACTCCTCCCAAAGAATATACCAGTACTCTCTGTACAATCAAAATGTAGGTAACTCTTAATTACTGTACTTTACATTATAATCCTTTGGAATTCTGCAAATTGGCAGTTTTTAGAATTCAAGAGTTTACTTAAAAGATTGGACATGGATCGGGAAATTGATCAATTCATTTAGGGATAAAAATCCTCAAACCTACTGTCTTTACCGCACTGGGTTAATTTCTTTTGTTTGACCTGTGACAGAATGCCTCTCCCGTCTCTCACAACCCGCTTTAATTCGTTAGAGACAAAGGCAATGGTCCCAAACAATGAAACTAACCCAGAAAAGACAGGAAAGCCTACTGGGAAGTTGAGTTAACCGCCAGCCAATCCTCAAATCAGCCCCCAAACCACACTGGGTGTCTATTTGTTTCGCTGTTCAAACGCAGCTTCAGTGATGCAGCGGGGAGAGATCGACTGTGCCATAAAGCGCGAAACTGGGTGGTGTCTCCTCGTTCAATTTCTAACTGGTGCAACATGGCATGCTTAAATAAAACATTATTAAAATCAATTACCCTGGATAATTCTGTATTAAAACACACAAAAGTTGTAATAAAACTGCTTTAAACATTCAAAATTTCAGATTTGGTTTGTCCGCTTAAACACGCCTTTGCAAAAAAAAACAGTAAGGGCACGCTCCCTTCTGTGAACCTGTGAAATACTCTAAGCAACTTTCGGCACATTTTAGGAGAGAGAGTTGCAATTACAGAACAAATAAACAACATCGATTTTCCTTCGGAGGAAGGGGGTTGATTGAAATTCAATGCGGATTCAGTCCTTTCACAGACACATTGGCTTCTTGCAACAGCGCTGTATTCCAGGCGCGCGCGCACACACTCTATAGACACACACACATACACACACATACACATACACACACAAAAAGCCCACTCAAGTCTTGTTCTTGTAGTATCTGCAGCACAATGCACTAAAGGCTGCCCGCCAGCAAGGCGCTGCATTAAATATATCTCTGCTGACCATTTGTAATCTTCTTGCCTTTGCGCACAGAATACAAAAAGTACACTAAAGATGCAATGAATAAAAAGGCTTAAGATACATACCGTTATCCGCGGAATATTCTTTTTACCCTGATATCCAGACATCATCTTGGTGAGAGTATTATTGTCCGGAGATTTTTAAAAAATAAAATAATACCTAAACACTTATTCACTCTCTCTGGCTGCGTCTGCTCGAGTCTTGCGGGGACGTGATTTGCTGCCGTGCCCATACAATAGCAGCTCTGTAAGAGTATGCTGCGACTGACTATAGGCTGCGCCTCCTCCAGCTGCTATTGATCGCCGTCTGCAGCTCTCGCCTCGCCTCGCCCAGGGCAAACTGAGTGAACAGGGGAGACGCGTTCGAGCCACCCGCCAGGCGGAGCCAAAACTACTCCCGACATCCAGCAACTCTGGCACCTGAATAAAGTCCCTCGAAATTAGCCGATGAGAAAAACAAAATGATTTACGTCCTCTTGGGCTCTGATTTTTTTTTGCATCTTACTTAATTCCAAACGCCTCTACGCTCTCGGAGATATCCAAGCTGTAGCTTAATGTGCGTTTTATTTGTGTTCTACCATTTTAACATCAAATTTAAAAATTAAAATAACTGATAGCCACATGACAATATCTAGTTTTAAAGTTACTGTTTCCCTATGGTGATGGTGGTGATTCTTGTGTGTGGAGCTATTCCTTACAAGTATCTTGGATATCTTCTGGCTTATTCTCTGAGGATAGGAGGATGCAATTCAAATCCAGAGAATGTTACACGTGGAGCTCAAAGGTGCCAGTTCTGGTCAGCTGCATTACTGGAACTGTTATCATTGTGCTTTCCTCCAGCTGTTCTGTCCCAGACACCCCAGCTAATGCTACCCAGGTCATCTGAAACATGGGTGTGGTTTCTCTCTCAATGGATGCTGACTTCCCTGCAGGGTATTTCCAGTATTTATTTGTGTCACTTTTACAGCAGTTTTTAATTATGCACATCTACCTTCTTAAACTGTGTGAGAGCGAATAAGTGGCAGAACTACCATCAGATAAGGAGAGGGGTATGGGGCTGATGGGAGTGGTCCCTTGGGAACAGGCATGGACTCATGGACTGTCTGGACTTCTGAATCACTATCAGTAAAAGAATTCTTAGCAGAAAGTAATTTTTTACAACCTCTTTGATTTTACATCATTCAAGCAGCCCCATGTCTGAACAAGTTTAGCCCCCTTATTTACAAAAGGATATGCTGACATTGGAGATGGTCCAAAAGAGATACATTAGACCAATTTCTGGGATGAGAAAGTTGAAATTTAATAGATCAACTTTAGTTGGCATATATATAACAAAACATACTGCAGAATGCATCATTTTGCATCAAATTAAATCAGTGACAATTGTTCAAGTGTTACCATGCTTCTGATGCCAGCATAGCACGCCCACCACTTACTAACCCGAACCGGTACATCTTTGGAATGTGGGAGGAAACCGGAGCTCTCAGAGGAAACCCAGGAAATCACCAAACTGCTTACTGACAGCAAGCGGAATCAAACCCTGATCATAGAGCTTGCACTGTAAGAGTGTTACACTACTCTGCTGCCCCCAATGTGGTCCCATCACATGTGACTATGTATATTAAATCTATGTTCTTCGCAGTGTAGAAGGTGAGGGGTGATCTTGAAACGGGTAAGGTGCTTACTTGAAAGGATAGGGTAGGATATTGAAATGTTTCCATTGCTGGGGTAATCTTTTGTAAGTGGACACAGTTATAATATTAAAGGATGATCATTAAAGCTGGTGCATAGGACCATCTCACAGAGAGTGGTGTGACTTAGTACCAAAGAGGGCTGAGAGTCTGGTTCTTCAGGGGTATTTAAAAAGGAAGTAGATATATTGTTGAAAGATCAAGGAAGTGAGGGCTCTGGGGCATTGGCACAGAAGAGGAAGCAAGGCCTTGAGTAGATCAGCCATGATTACATCAAATGACTGGCCAGGCTTGATGGGACTACTACCTACTGCTCCTATTTTTGTATTTTCCTATTTTCACTTCCCCACCTCCAGTATTGATAATGTAATATTTGGTCAGTAATGTTAATGACCAGAAGTTTCCAAGGAAAATACAAAGCATCTTTTTTGTCTCTTGTGATTTTTCTCCAAGATTGTCAAGGAAGTGCCCAGAACACTAATTAATCCCTGGAAACAACAGGTCAGTCCTAAGACATAGGAAAATCTACTGGGACTTGGAGGACATTGTGTGGAAACGATAATAGGGTATTAGTTATTTTTCATTTACGTAATTTTTAAATTGAACCAATTTCTTTTTGTAGTCACAGATAACTTCCTTCATTTCTTCCTAAAATAAGTAGATAAAGCAAAAAAAAATCTAGATCAAACATGGTATTTTTTTAGGAGTTGGTTATTTCATGCTGGTTTTTTAGGGCAGAGAAAAGAGGTTACTTGTAGCAGTTAGTTCAGGCAGGGTGTTATGTGTTATCCTTCCTCCTTTGCCGTTCATCTAAACTCACCAAAATTCTTGTTATACTGAAAACAGTAATACCCAACAGGTCAGGTAAAATTAATGAAGGGAGATGTAGTGCGAATGTCACAGGTTGATGATCTGTCAGCAGAATGACAGAAAGTTTGAAATCAAACAGGTTTTAAGTCACCGGGAAGGTGTAAGGTTAGAGGGCACAAACAGAACACTGGTGATAGAATGGCGACTGGGACACTTCTGGTATTTGTGCCAGGTAATAGGTAATAGGAACTGATCTACATGGAAGTTGTGTAAACAGAAGATGGGGGAGGACACAAGAACATAAGAAATAGAAGCAGAAAGAAGCCTTTCAGCTCCTGGTCACTTTTACACCGTGGCTGATTGCCTACTTGAGCTTCATTTTCATTTATTAATCCCCTGACTCTAAAATATCTGCTGATTTCTTTCTCGATAGACCAATCAGCATCTGCAGGGAAGAGAAAAATTATGTTAATATTACATCAGAACTGGCCAGTTCATATGGGAGTTGGATGGTCTGGCTCTCTGCAGTTGTTGAACTCAGTGTGGAGTCCAGTAACATGCCTCCTCAGAAGATGAATTGTGTTGGCATTGTTGGATCAATGTAAGGAGCCAAAGGGAGAAGTCAGTGGGAGTGGGATGAAGAAGAAAAATGACAGGAAACTCGGGGTCACCCTTGTAGATGGGAGAGAGCCAGAAGAAAAGAAATGATATACCAATTAGCCTGATTTCAGTGCTTGGCAAGGCATTGGAATCTATTATTAAGAATAAGGTTTAGGGGTACTTGGAGGCACGTGACTGTGGTCAGTGTGGTTTCCATAAGGGTAATTGTTGTGACTGTGAACAAAGTCACCAGAGGGACACCAAAGCTGGTAAATACAGAAGTCTTTATTCAACAAAACAAGCAGACATCATACTGCAGACAATCTTGGAAGAAGATGCTCCTGACCCAATATTACATGACATTTTTTATATACTAAAGATCAAAGGTAATAGCGTGACAAATCTATAGTTACACTGTATCCACAATGCTTCCTTTGAATTATATATAATTTTCAAACATCTAGATCTCTACACCAACACTCTAAAAATGAATGTTAATCAGCACTGACACTGAGCTGCATTCATGCATATGCAGACATCTCAGGTGAATGGGTGTTTTCTGGTCTGTAATCAACCCCAGTCTGCAGCTCCAAGAACACCACTGTTCTGTGCTGCATTTTAAACTCAATCTACAATCCACATTCAGATCTGAAGACTAGTTGTTGTTGAAATCAATATTACAACTCTTCGAGGAAATAACATGCAGTATAGACAAAGGAGAATCAATGTACGTTGTATATTTGGATTTTCAGAAGGCCTTTGACAAGGTGCTGCTGAACAAAACAGGCGCCTATGGTATTTCACGAAAGATACTTACATGGATAAGATTGGATGATTGACAGGAGGTGAACAATGGGAATAAAGGGGGCTTTTTCTGGCTGGCTGTGGGATACCAGTGGTGTTCCACAGGAGTCAATGCTGGCACCACTTCTTTTCATGTTATATGTCAATGACTTTGATGATGGGATTGATGGCATTGTAGCCAAGTTTGTTGACACTATGAAGATAGGTGGAGGGGTTGGTAGTATTGAGGAAGCAGGGTGTCTGCAGTGTGATATATATCCATTTCTAGCTCAAGTTTGCTAAGCTTGTTTTCTAAATAGCAGTTGCCGTTGTTGTAAGTAAACATTGCCATCTGATCTGATGAACTAGTGGTACCAGAGACAGTGATCTGAACTTGTATCAAGAAATAATAAGAACTGTTTGTGGGGAAGAAGATTTTAAAGATGGGCTTTCATGCGTCATTGTCACGTGTTTATGTAAAATTATAATAGTGACATTCCTTTGCGATTTGGGAAATGTGGTAGATGGAATATAGTGTATGGAACTATTTGGCCATGCACTTTGGCAGAAGGAATAAAAGCATAGACTATTTAGTAAATGGGGAGAAAATTCAAAACTCAGAGTTGCAAAGGCCTTGAAGATTGAGTCGATGGTAAGGAAGGCAGACGCAATGTTAGCACTCATTTCAAGAATATAAATGCATGGTTGTAATGCTGAGGCTTTATAAGGCATTTGCCAGACTGCACTCGGAGCATTAAGAACAGTTTTGGGCCCCTTATCTAAGAAAAATTGTGCAGGCACTGGGGAGGATCCAGGGAAGATTTACAAGAATGATTCTTGGAATGAAAGGGTTAATGTATGAGGAGCATATGATGGTTCTACGTCTGTATTGGCTGAATTTAGAAGAAGAGGGGGAGGATCTCAGTGAAACGCATTACTGTAAATATTGAAAGGCCTAGATGGACTAGATATGGAAAATACGTTTCCTACAATGGGGAGTCCAGGATCACAGGGCATAGTTTAGAATAGAGGGACATCCATTTAGACCAGAGATGTCTTTAGCCAGAAGGTAGAGAATCAGTGGAATTCATTTCCACAGATGGTTGTGGAGGCCAAGTCAATGGGTATATTTAAAGCAGAGGTTGATAGGTTCTTGATTAGTCAGGGTGTCAAAGATTACAGAGAGGAGACAGGAGAATGGGATTGAGAGAAATAATAACTCAGCCATGATGGAATGGCAGAGCAGACTTGATGGGCTGAATGGCTGACATCTGTTCCTATGTCTTATGATCTCATAGTCTTATCCTGGAAGTGCAGGTGAATTTGTGCTTCATCTGAGAGTGTGGTCCCTATTGTGAGATGGAAAGAGGTAAAAGTTGAAGAGTACTCCCTCCGGTAGTTGCTGGGAAGGGGAGCAGTATGAGTGGAGATGAAAGAGTGAACTGGGGACTGTAGGGGGTATAAGATAATTTTCAGAATGATGAAAAAGGGGAGGAGCAGACAGAAAGATATGCCTGGTGGAGGCATCGTGTTGGAGTCGTATTGTAAAGAGCATTTGCTGAATTTGGAGGCTGAACACAAAAAAATCCAATCTCTGCTGTACATAGAAGGACAGAAATGGGAGCAAAAACACAGAAAGAGGAACATAAGCAATGGAAAACATTGTCAGCTGTGGAAACCATGGGTAAGGCACAAAGAAGATGGGTTGGTGTAGAAAGTATCATTACCAGAATAGATGCAATAGAGCTAGAGAAACAGGAAGGGTGGAATTGAACCCCTGCTGTAGGTGAGATAGCTGTAGGAGAAGCTGAAGGTGAGATAGCGGTAGGAGAAGCTGGAGGTGAGATAGCTGTAGGAGAAGCTGGAGGTGAGATAGCTGTAGGAGAAGCTGGAGGTGAGATAGCTGTAGGAGAAGCTAGAGATGAGATAGCTGTAGGTGAGATAGCTGTAGGAGAAGCTAGAGATGAGATAGCTGTAGGTGAGATAGCTGTAGGAGAAGCTGGAGGTGAGATAGCTGTAGGAGAAGCTAGAGATGAGATAGCTGTAGGTGAGATAGCTGTAGGAGAAGCTAGAGATGAGATAGCTGTAGGTGAGATAGCTGTAGGAGAAGCTAGAGATGAGATAGCTGTAGGTGAGATAGCTGTAGGAGAAGCTGTAGGTGAGATAGCTGTAGGAGAAGCTAGAGATGAGATAGCTATAGGTGAGATAGCTGTAGGAGAAGCTAGAGATGAGATAGCTGTAGGTGAGATAGCTGTAGGAGAAGCTGGAGGAGAGATAGCTGTAGGTGAGATAGCTGTAGGAGAAGCTGGAGGTGAGATAGCTGTAGGAGAAGCTGGAGGTGAGATAGCTGTAGGAGAAGCTAGAGATGAGATAGCTGTAGGTGAGATAGCTGTAGGAGAAGCTAGAGATGAGATAGCTGTAGGTGAGATAGCTGTAGGAGAAGCTGGAGGTGAGATAGCTGTAGGAGAAGCTAGAGATGAGATAGCTGTAGGTGAGATAGCTGTAGGAGAAGCTAGAGATGAGATAGCTGTAGGTGAGATAGCTGTAGGAGAAGCTGTAGGTGAGATAGCTGTAGGAGAAGCTAGAGATGAGAAAACTGTAGGTGAGATAGCTGTAGGAGAAGCTGTAGGTGAGATAGCTGTAGGAGAAGCTGGAGGAGAGATAGCTGTAGGAGTCTGTGGGCTTGTACAGGATGATGGTTATTAACCTTTCCTCTGAGATGGACATAGGGAAGTTGAGAAAGAAAAGGGAAGAGCTAGAGATGGACCACGTCAAAATGAGAGCTGGTTGAAAATTGGCACAACTCTTTGAGTTATGTACAGAGCAGGAAGCAGAACCAACATAGTTATTAGTGTACTGGAATAATGAAGTGCCAAAGGGGACCAAAGTAGTACTGAACTAACAACAATTGCACATATCCCACAAGGAGATAGGGAAAGCTGGAATCAATGCAGGTTTAACCAAGCAAAGGAGGAGATGGACTGCTTATTCTACATAATTTTTTATCCATTTATAATCATGCCTTTGCTTAGCTTCCCTGGCCATCTATACTACTAGGCTCTATTACCCCATGTGGTAGTATTCTCAACATCCTCCATGTTGTGTTTTTTTTCTTAAGTTACTATGAAATTTCTTCATGACCATCTTACCTCTGTCTTCAATCTAAGAAAACAATTTTGCAATGTCAACTCTATCCAAATCTTTTATAACTCTGCAAACCTTAATCTGCTCTTTCAATCTTCTAATTCTTGAGAAGCAGTCCCAGCCTGTTGAATGCTCTTTAATAGGTCTCTTCATCTGCTTAGTTCTGGTAACTTTCTCCTAAACATTCCTTGCACCTTCTGCTGATCCTCTTTTATAATATGGAGTTCAGAATTATTATAGCACTTGCATTATCTTCAAGAAATGTTAAATATCTCCTTTAGTTTTCAGTTCTAAGCCTTTAGTAACCCTTATTCGCCTACTTTTAGTGACTTCAGGATAATGTTGAGTGTTGCTTTATCCAATTATGAAACTTTATTTCTAAGGGTATTCAGTTCCAACCAAAATGGATTACCTCATCTACCAATTACGAGCCAATTTATTAATCTATTCCTATATATTGTTGCAATCTTCCTCCATGTTAATCACAACCCCAAATTTACGTATTGTTAAATTTAAACTTCTAATGTAGTTAAATAAACTGTGCATGTAAATGAAGAATGGTTCAGCATGAATCCTTTTGGAATACCACTTACTACCATATGACAATAACAGTATCATTCTGTTGCTAAACTGAGATCACAAATTCTAATTGTTGTTTGGTAAACACAAGGTGCTCTCAGTATTTAGATGATCTGCAGCTGGAAGTCACAACCTTCAGCTTTCATTCTTCTTTATTTTAAAAGAGTGGTTATTAAGTCTACTCTAAGGTTACAGACATTCTGGCTCCTGTGACACATGAATGTCATTGATTATCTTTTTAAGGAGTGACATAGATATTTGACTGCCCTCTTAAACGTGACAGAGAAGGGTGAACAATGAGAAATGCGTATTAGTGATAAAGTATTTTATATTGCTAAACATCCAATATTACTTGAAAACAATACTTTCATAGGAATTCTGAATCTTGTAAAACACAATGTATTGTTATTCACTGTAGGCACACATCCCCCCACTAAGACTGTGACACTTCATGTTTTTTTTAACAAGGACAACTATTGCATACGGCTTGGCTTTGATATTTTGTGTTATCTTTTTGTAATATCCTTTAAACTGCACGGCCGGAAGTTAGGTAGAGCATGTGACATGTGATAGACAAGAAAGTCTTACTGATATTACCAGTAACCTGTGTATTTTCTGATGATGCAGAAGGCCATTCAGCCCAGTGATTCACTGTCAGATCTCAGAGTATGTCCACCAATTCCCAACCAATATTTATTTTTCTTGCAAATGTTGTCTCTCATATTCCCATCTTTTCTCCAGATTATATCATAAATCTACACTGGCAGCAATGTCCTGTGTCCAGTTAACCTAGCAAACAGCATGACATGGGCATGTGGGAGGAAACCAGAGTCACTGGGGAGACCCCGTATTCACAAGAAGTACATGCAATCTTCACACAACTGAAGGCCTCAGTCCCGGCGATACCACTATGAATCTTTTCTGCTCCTTTTCCCTCTTAAATATGTGTACCATTACCAAAGCCTTATAACTGTTGGTGACAAGCAATTAAATGTATGAAAATGGTGTGCAAGGTTTGTGATTGGATTTAAACTCCTGGATTTCAAAAATCCATGCAGCAATATTCCAGGATAATTACAGAGATACTTGTTGCAGAAAAATACCATCATATCTATCTCCTCTCTCTCTCTCTCATTCTAATGCTCTTTCTTTCTGCAGGTTATAATCCCCTTCTGCATGCACACCCTGCTATACACTAAGTGACAGCTTTTATGACTCAATAACTTTGTCCATCTTACCCAAATAAACCTAAGATTGTCCTCTGGCTGTCTTCACATGTTATTGAAAAAGAACAAAAAGGAGTTTTTTGTTTCTGGCTGAATGTACAACTTCCTGTATTCTGGCTACTTGATATGCTATAGAGACATCCAAAGAAATCATACATGTTGCATCTCCTCAGATAACAGGCATGCTTTCTTCTAACAGATCCATTGTTTTGAACAAGAATGAATTTGTATTTACATAAGATCACTCATGAGGTTAGGATCTCTCCATCCAATTTAGTGGATTGTAAAGTGGTGAGTGTTATAGAACCCAGTTGCCCGAGCCCATAAGAACCCCACTGAGTCAGCAGTACATCATGCTTAAAGAAAGGACTATAGCATGCCCAGTTTATTCCTTTATGCTGATCAGGATGACTTACTTCCTTAGGTATTAACTACAATGAATAACGCTTTTGAGATGATTATATTAAACTGTTAGCCTGGTTAGAGATGGAAAAATTCTAATCCCTCAGGCTCCATTCAGATTTCAATTGACCATGAATACACCTCACATTATTGCACTCTTGTAGAATGTTTAACATATTACACCCTAAGCCACTGCTTAGCTATGGTGGATCCAGATTTGCTTCCAATCTTTTAGACTGAGCTATGATGGTCACCATATCGGAAAGTCCACAAGCTCATGCAACTTTTTTACAGCAGGCAGACTATGATGCCCGTCAGTGTATGAAGCTGATGGCATCAATGCCCAAATGGATCTCAACTCTGCGCGCAGTGTGAAGTGTCATGATCCAACCCCATCAACAACTTCAATCAAACTGCTTAAATAGATCTGCTGGCAACCCAGACAGAATGCTAGAGGAACTCAGCGGACCCGGCAGCACCTATGGAAAAAAGTATAGCTGACGTTTTGGACCGAGAGCCTTCTGCTGAACTGGAGATATAAAGATGAGGAGTAGATTTAGACGGTGGGGGAGGGTAGAGGGAAACGCAAAGTAATAAGTGAAACTGGGAGGGGGAGGGGTGAAGTAAAGAGTTGGGAAGTTGATTAGTGAAAAAGATACATATAAAAATAGTTAAATTAATTAAATACTGCAAAAATAAAAATAAAAAAGTAGTGAGGTAATGTTCCTGGGTTCAATGTCGGATGGCAGAGGGGAAAAATCTGTTCCTAAATCACTGAGTAGGTGCCTTCAGGCTTCTACACCTCTCAAACAATTACCGCCGTTGTGCCTTCTTTGTAGCTGCGTTGATATGTTGGGCACAGGATACATCCTCAGAGATATTGACACCCAAGAACTTGAAATTGCTCACTCCTTCCATTTCTGATCTCTCTGTGAGGACGGTTGGGCGTTTCTTGAAGACCACAATCAATTCTTTGATCTTACTGATGTTGAGCTCTCTAGCCTGGTGGATATATTTGCTACAGTATATTTGCCTACTGCAAACTCTGGCCTTAGAAGAGTGACATTATATAGAGTATTAAGGTCTGTTCACAATGACCAATATTTTACATCTACTAGCAAATGTAACATAAATGAAATTAATTTTCAGAACATTTTGGTATCTAATTCATTTGTTAAGTTCCAGACAAGACAAAGGACAGCCCTCCATCTACAAAACCCTCAACTCAACCTGAGCCACTGAGAACTTCCAGTGTATTGCTCTCTAGGTTTTGTACAGCCAAATGGATATTAATTGTTGGATGTCTTCCTTAAAGTTGGGGGCCACCCAAATTCTTCAGTCCTTCAGCCATCAAAATTGTTTATGTTTCTTCTCCAAGGGGATTTACAACCAGACAATTACTTCCCCCTTTGAATTTTACCTGCATGGTTCAGATTTTGAATGAAGAAGCAGTTTTACCTGACATGCAGATGTCAGGGTGAGAGAACAACCCTGATCTTTTCACCATATCCCAGAGACAGAGTGTGAATTTATATTTTCTAAGATGACAAAAAGAGGCCATTTATCCATGAATCCTATGCTGGCTCTCTTCGGCCTAGACCGTCCATGCCAACCATGTTGTTCACCCAGCTAGTCCCAATTTCCTGTGTTCAGTCCACACCTCTCTAAGACCTGCCACCCAGGTATTTTTTAAATAATACTATTATATCTGCTCTAATCGCTGCCTCTGGCAGTTCATCCCATATACTCACCACTCTCTGTACAAAGAAGTTGCCCCACATATCCATTTTAAGTCCTTTCCCCCTCACCCTAGTTTTGGACTTCCCTGGCCCGTGGAAAAGCTCGCTGTCATCTATCTTATTCGTGCCTAAGGTTGGCCCCCATTCTCCTGTCTTCCAAAAAATAAAGAGCTAGCCTGGCCAACCTCTCCCTATACCTCAGACCCTCTAGTCTGGGTAATAGTCTCAACAATATTTTCTGCTCTCTTTCTGGTTTAATCATGTCTTTCTTGTAACAGGACAATCAAAACTGTACACTGTACTGCAAGTGTGGCCTCACCAAAACTTACACCATTGCAACACAACTCTCAAGTTAATCCCTTCCCCCTTCTCCCTCCGACCCATTTCTTCCCTACTATTCTTATCCTTCTACCAGCCAACTCCATTAGAGACAATTTACAGAATCCAATTAACTTACCAACTCACACATCTTTGGGGTGTGGAAGGAGACCAGAGGACCCAGCTGAAACCCACACACTCAGAAATAGCTGCAAGCTCCACAAAGACAGCACCAGGAGTCAGGATCAGACCTGATGAACTGGATCTGTGAGGTAGCCTGTTCACCTTCAACCAAAGGGTTTAAATGAGACAAAGCCAAGTATGCTATCTAATGACAGATATGACACATGACAACATTCCCCATCATGTAATGATATCCATGTACCACTCCCAAAGAAATCAATTCTTTGGGGAGTTAAATGGTTTGCAATAATCATTGAGTGCTGGGAAGGTACTACCTAGATATTTTAGGTTTATGTTATTGACACAGATTTCAAACCAAGGTCATTAAAAAGGAAGCTTATAGCTTTAAAAGCGTCATTACTCAATTGCCATTAGCTTTATAACAATATTATTCTTTTTTTATTGATTTTCCTGTCCATTTCAAACTGGTTCCACTTCTTCCAAATAAGCATCCAATAATTACTTGCTCTCTCAGCCTGACATTGCAGTGAAATACGAGTGGTTGTTATTTCCATAATGCTTTGTTATGGCTTTTTAAAATTATAGTTTCTTAACAAATGTAATTGGATAGTAGATGCATATACTGAAAACTGTTATGGAGGGAAAAGAATCATGGTGCCTTGGAAGAGGTTATGCAGGAGCTGTGAATCAGAAGACCTCTATTACCCTTCATTCATCTCATAAATTCATAAAATATGCAGACACTCACCATATATCAAGGAAATTGCCAAAAGCAATTATATAATGGGTAACTAATTCTACATTCACCATACTCTAGTGAAAAACTCAATTAAAACCTCAATATTTTTAAGTGCAATTTGTACTGGTATGGCAGGGGGTGGTGGCTATTGCACAGGATTGAAATAAGCTGCAAAAGATGTAAACTCAGTCAGCTCCATCATGGACACTGGCATCTGTGGTATCCAGGACATCTTCAAGGAGTGATGCTTCAAAATGGCTGATTGATTGTGTGGTGAACTCTATGTGCTATGAACTGGAATTTTGCCTGCATTGGGACCTTGATCCTATTTGTAAGCCAATGCAGGTAAAATTCCAGACCATAATGCAAAGTGTTGGACATGCAACCAATCAGCAATGAGACCCTTCCCTATGCCACAATTGAATTTTCGTAATGATGACCAATCAGCTGCTTGATAAGTATATAAAGGCCAAGGATTTGGAGGACACACTGCAAATGAACATCGCACTGACCTTGCCAAGATCGGAGAACAACTCAACCCAGCCATAAATTGTATCGTTAACTGCACAGAAATGCTGAGGTTTGTAGGGTAAAGCAATTGGGAGAAATGTACATAATTCACAACCACCAATGTTGAGTTATGGTTTCGCTTTAAGAGGATGGTCGGTTGTGATGTTGTTGTTACATGAAGATTTTTAGCACGGTTTTGTGTTTAGGTTTTGGAGTTCAATAAAGTGTGTTATGGGTTTCATTAAACATATGTAATGCCCTGGTTATGATTTTTACTACTATGCTGTAGGTATTTCATTTTAGCAGTTCTGTAAGAGCAGTCTATTCTGCTTTCAGCCTGTTTGGGTTTGAGCTAAGATAAGGGGCTTTGTTGTTGAACTTAGGAATGTGATGTCAACCAATCAAGATGGTGGAATTGGGAGAAGGTTCTAGAGGGCACTGTGTGGAGAGATGTTTCTGATAGACACTGGTATGGGTCGAGGGCTTTTTGGCGGGAGATGGGAGAAGACAGGAGGGAAGGTGGCTGAGGATGCTGTCCATATTACACAAGGTGCTTTGTGCAGATGAATGGCTTCAAGGAGATAGGACCAATACTCCCGTGGGTGAGCACATTTGTTTGAGACAGATGTCAAGCGACATTCGGAGGGTAGTGCATGCATTCACGCAGACCGAGAGTCCAACACATGAGTTAAATACAACTTCAAGGTGAGCTCCAATTTATGTGCACATTTTACTCTTTAATTATATTGGGCTCTTCTGTTTTTTTTAATAACTGTTTGGTTAAGTTAACATTCATAAATATAGCTTCTTTACAATTGTATGCAGTGTATGGTTTGATATTTCTTGCCAACGGGCAATTGCATGGGGGCAATATGTTACATAATATTCACACAAATCGGGATTTGCCTAGGCGAGACATCCCAACCTCACGGGTTTGGTGGGACCCAAGTCATATCGACCCTAGACCACTGAGTCCGGTGGCTGTTAGCAAGTGGCTACCGAGCTGCACCTCTAGAGACGCCTGGCAAAAAGGGGTTTCATTGTGGGGGTTATTGTCTGGGATTGAATTAGCTGAATACTGCGTAATTGCTCTAAAAATTGATTAATTGGTTTTGTGTTAAGTCTGTGTTAAACATTTGTCCGGGAAAGTAATATGGACGCCGCAGAGATTAAGCGTTGGTACGATTCAAAGAGGTTACTCATAACTAATGCTTGTGTTCCGAGCAGGGTGGATATTCACAGCACAGATTAATTATTGGTTAGGGTTTTAAGTACCGTTAAAGCAGTAGGGAATGTTTCAATCATGGAATGGAAGTTTGACCAAATGGTGGGCAAAGATGTTGTTTTAGTTCAGACTAGCAATGGTGTGACGGGAGTGGGTCTGCCTGGTACCATTGAAGTACTTGGAGAGGCAGGGCCATGGGCCATTAGAGAAGGGGGGGACGTAGACGTGGGTGCTGAATAGGAAGTCCAGTTTTCTGTATCTGACAGCAGAGACTTTAAAGACAAGTTGCTCTCATTTCTGCGGAGTGAGGGGAAGGAGTCGTCTGACGTGAAAGGTCGAATGTGTCCTTCAGCGGTTGACTTAAAATCTGAGCTCGATTTGGCTATTACATCACTGGTTGATAAATGCCAAAATATATATGCAAAGAGCCAATGTTATTGTAGGCTGGGAGTATTCTCTGGGGTTAAGCCCACACCCAAAGGGGAAGAAGAATATAAGGCTTGGGCTGAGCAGACATCTCCAAATTCTAAGCAAGCTCAGAATTCAAATCAACCGCTGAAGTACTTATTCGACCTTTTCAGATCAGATGGCTCCTGCCCCTCACTCCGCAGAAACGAGAGCAACTTGCCTTTAAAGTCTCTGCCATCAGCTACAGGAAACTCGGCAGCTAATGGATGAATGACAGTGCTCAGATAATACGAGAAAAGTGAGACTGGTAGAGAGTTAAAGGGCCCGGTGACAGATATAGTGATGCTCCTCAAAGCAGAAAATCCATTAGCCACATCAGCTAATTAACTGCAAGCTCTGGAAGATGCTTTTGGCACCTTGGAAAGTGTAACTGATCTTAGGATGAAGTTTAGGCACACATTTCAGGAGGAAGGAGAGAAGCTGTCTACCTACATTTTCAGGCTGGAGAAGCTGCTGCACGGTTTGTGCCACAAAGGGAGCATTCAGCTTTCTGAGGGAGATCACTTGAGGACGGAGCAGGTGTCACATGATGTGATTGCTCTACATCTTCGAATGACCCTCAAGATGCACCCTCCTCCATCTTTTACCCCGTTACTCAGGGAAGTTAGAGAGGAGGAACACACAATGGAGGAGTGGGAGGCCCCTGTCAGCAGGGCACTGTCCTCGGTAGTAGCCTCTATTGCAGAAATGATCACTAATGCCACACAAACGGGGGTTTTGCAGGTCGTCGTGAAACATCTGCGGGCTGAAGCATTTCGAATAATAGCGAGTGGTGCTGACACCAAACATTACAAGGCCGGTAGGAAGCCAGACATACAATGGCAAAGGCTGCTACTGAGTGGGGTCCCTTGACTAGAGAAGTGACCGGTATTTTCTGTTACAACTGGGGAGAAAATAGATATTTCAAGCATGAGTGTGAGGGACAGGATAATCTTTGGAAAGTAAATCAGTGGTTAATCAAACAGCGAAGAGGTAAAATTATGGAGGGACTCAGTGAAGGAACGGGCTAGTGTTTCGGAGAGGATACGTTCCAATCAGTGCTTGAAGGGAAATAATAAAGTACAAAACACTATTCTTGAAGGTTTAGTGGGACCAAACTCTGATGTATGCATACAATTTGAAGGTGTTTGTTCTAGAGCCATACTTGACACAGGTTCTCAAGTTATTTGCCTTATAGATCGTTTTACAACAGGTATTTGATGTATTTACCATTGACGCCATCAGTGCCCTTAAGATTTTGGGGCTTAGTACTGATGGGTACTCATATGATGGTTACTTGTCGTTGAAGCTGTAGTTCTTAGAAGCAGATATTGGAGTAACTGAGACAATTGACACACCAATGTTGGTCTGCCCGGATCCGATTGAAAAGGTTACAAATACTGCCATTATGAGAAGAATCCTGGGAGCATGCAAGGAGAGAAATGGAGAGAACATTTTGAAAACTTTGTCCATTTACCCCGCATTCAGAGCTGCTTTTGAGAAGATGCAAGTTCCTCCAAAGAAGGATGAAGAACAGAAACGAGGAACTGTGTGATACACCCAGTCTAAACCTGTCATATTACGTCCTGGAGGATTAGATAGAGTGACAGAAACCCCAGAATCTTCCGGAATGTCTGGGGAATGGAAAAGGAGATTAGCTGAGAAGATGTTGAGACACGAAGATGTATTTGCTACTGACAAGTCTGGTGTTGGTTAGTCCAGGAGTACTTGCCACACTGTTGGAGCAAGCAAGGACACCATTTTCCAAGAGAGGACTTGCCGGTGAGCACCAGCCGAGGTTGAAGATGTTTGACAGCACTGGCTTAAACTGACCAAAGTTAAATTTAGTCATGCAGTGAGGGACCTGAGCCACCAGAAGACATGAATGATAAACAGGGGAGGCTCCCTCCAATGGACAGGAAGGGTCACAAGGGGTAGTTGAAGATGAAGGAGCTGAAGATGGGATAAGGAGGTCTCAAAGAGACAGGACACCCCCAGATAGGCCAGCCTATGATACACCGGGGTAACAGAGTGTTGTGTCTATCCCCCAAGTGAAATATGTCACTACCATTTACAAATGGATTGGAGGTCCTGACCTTATGAAATTCCTTTGAAAACTCTGTTTGTCATAAGGAGGTGGCTAAGAACGGACCCAAGTGCAAGACACAGACACTGAAGTACTAGGGACAGGACTAGGATACAGTCTGAGGGCAAGGACATGGATACGAAAACCGGGAACCCGGAAAAGGACTGGACAAGAGAGCTAGAAGCCCGGGCTTGGACTCCGAGCCAGAGACTGGACAAGGACCCAGTACCTGGGTCTTGCCTCTGGCTCGGACCCCAGAACTAGGCAAAGACGAGGCTTGGCTGGCAGGCAGGACAAGGCTGGAGTCTTCAGGCTTGAGGCTAGAGGCGAGGCTTGGCAGGAGGCAGGAGGCAGGAGCCTGGAGTCTTCAGGCTTGAGGCTAGAGGCGAGGCTTGGCAGGAGGCAGGAGGCAGGAGGCTGGAGTCTTCAGGCTTGAGGCTAGAGGCGAGGCTTGGCAGGAGGCAGGAGGCGGGAGTCTCAGGCTTGAGGCTAGAGGCTAGAGACGAGGTGAGGCTTGTCAGGAGGCAGGAGGCTGGAGACTTGAGGCTTGAGGCTAGAGACTTGAGTCGAGGCTTGGCTTGGCAGGAGGCAGGAGGCTAGAGTCTTCAGGCTTGAGGCTAGGCAGGAGGCTGGAGGCTCCTCCTGGGCAAGGCGCGGTACTCCTGGGCAGGGCGCGGATCACCACCCGAAGGAGGCAAGGGACGGGAAGGGACAGAAGCAACCGCAGGTAACGGCAAGACGGCCTGGCTTACCCGACAGAGGCAAGGGACAGGAAGGGAGCTAGGTACGGGGTGGCTCCAGGACAAGACAGCAAGACAAGGCGAGGCTTCAGGCAATGCAAGGCAAGACGAGAACTTCAGGCGAGGTGAGAGTTACTGGCAAGACAAGGCAGGGCTTCAGGCGAGGAAACAGAAGGCAGAGGAAGGGATACAAGGAGTAAGGACAAGAACAATCCAGCAGCCATGCCCTGGTCTCTGAAGGTATTTAAGCAGCCAGCCCCAACGAGCATCAGCTGCCTCAATTAGGGCTCAACAAAAACAGAAACAGGGTAGACAGGAAAACCTGGAGCAAGGGTCGATGGACCGGACCGTGAACCAGAATACGGACTTCACGGACCGGACCATGACAGTGTTATTAATGACGGGTTGATAAATTTCAAAGTCATGAAGACATGGCTACTTTTGATGGGAGAGAATGTAATGCCCTGGTTAAGATTTTTACTGCTATGCTGTAAGTATTTCATTTTAGCAGTTCTGTAAGAGCAGCCTGTTCTGCTTTCAGCCTGTTTTAGTTTGAGCTAAGATAAAGGGCTTTGTTGTTCAACTTATGCATGTTCTGTTAGCCAATCAGGACGGTGGAATTGGGAGAAGGTTCTAGAAAACACTGGGCAGAGAAGTTTTTGTGATGGACACTGGTGTGGGTCGAGGACTTTTTGGTGGGAACTGGGAGAAGACAGGAGGGAAGATGGCTGAGGATGCCGTCCCTGTTACACAAGGTGCTTTGTGCAGATGAATGGCTTCAAGTAGGAAGGACCAATACTCCCGTCGGGGAGCCAGTTTGTTCGAGATGGATTTTGAGCGACATTTGGCAGGTGGTGTGTGCTTTCACACAT
The DNA here is from genome assembly GCF_963921235.1 of Mobula hypostoma. Classification (NCBI taxonomy): domain Eukaryota; kingdom Metazoa; phylum Chordata; class Chondrichthyes; order Myliobatiformes; family Myliobatidae; genus Mobula; species Mobula hypostoma. The sequence continues at coordinate 81,739,494 of NC_086103.1, read as the reverse complement.
CGGCTTCACTCTGTCTGCGGTCCAACGCACGAGTTAAAGACAGCTTCAATATGAGCTCCAACTTATATGCAAATTTGCCTGTTTAATTATAATGGGCTCTTCTGCTTTCTTCACTTTCTTTTCTTTAATAACTGTTTGGTTAAGCTAACATTCATAAATATACTTTATAATTGTATGCAGTGTATGGTTTGATATTTCTTGCCAATGGGCAATTGCATGGGGACAGTAAGTTACACAGATCGGGGTTCGGGTGGGTGAGACAGCCCAACCTCCCGGGTTTGGCGGGACCCAAGTCACAATCTACTCCAGATGTACAGAGTCTGAGAAAGGAGGTTTTCTCACTGCTGAGTCCGGTGGCCACCTATGAGGGGTTAACGAGCTGCATCTCAAGAGACGCCCAGTAAAAAGGGGTTTCACTTAAAACGCCTCACTTTGTTTTATTTTCAAAAGCCTGCATCGGTGACCCTGATGAGATAGGACAATTCCGGAGATATTGAACATGTCACCCAACGTAGTCACTTTGAAATTGCCAATCCCTTTTGGGAGAAAACTGCTGTCACTTGGTTTGTATAAGCTGAGGCCCAGTTCACTGTGTGAGAGAGCTCTGCTGACAACACCAAATATTATTACATGGTAGTGCCGTTCAGCAATTCCACGGTGGTGAGAATGGTGAACCTGCATGAGCACCCGCCTGAGAAAATTAAACACCGATCACTGACGACTCACCTTTTACGGACTTCAGGACTATCGGAGTCTGAGCCCACCAAACAGTTGCTCTCCTTACCCAGTCCCAATGATGGGAGGTCTTTGGAGCTAATGCACCACATGCTGCCCCTCTTGGGAAATTACCATCCTTGTCTTACTTTTAAAGAAAAGCAAATGCCTGGTCCAGTCGGCATCATCCTTGCTAAAGCACCTGAGAAGATCTGAGAAGGAGCTTGCTAAGATGGCTGATAGAGTCCACTCAGCTAGGCAGTGGTGCATCATTCCGCCTCCTTTCTCTACCTCATTAAGCCCAGTCAGCAAGGCCCCCAACGTAAGGATGCCCATGGCTGCGAAACAGATAGAGCCAGGCCTGTGCTTTTACCATGCTTGCTTCGGTAGGAATGCTAGGAAGTGCTGATCGCCTTGCTGTATCGACAGTGCCAGTGCATCGGGAATCAGAAGTCCGTGAACATCATGGGTTCCAGCTGCCAGAGTCATCTACTATTCATTATGGACGCACTTTCAGGGCGACACTTCCTGTGTGACTTCCAGGTGCCCAAGTGAGTGTGTTGCCAGAATCACCTTTAGATGAAAAGGCAAAGAGCAACAAAACTCCGTTTCAGTGGGCGATGTTACACATGGGATTTCGTCCTGGCTAAAGTAGGTAGACCTCTGCTTGGTGCAGATCTCCTGTGTGCCCAAGGACTGTTAGTTGATCTTAAGAACTGCCCGCATGTGGACGTCAAGGACTTTGGGTCATTATCCTGCTCCCCCAGTAGGTTCCCCATAATGACTCTGTTGTGTGCGTGCACCACCACCTCTGAGTTTACTCGACTGCTGGGTGAAATCCCAAACTTCACCAAGCTCACATTCTCCACCACAGTTGCAAAACATGGGGTCGAGCAGCATATTCGCACATCCGGCCCAGCAGTCCATGCATGCGTGCACAGACTGGACCCAGAAAAGCTGGCAACCATGAAGGCTGAGTTTGCCAACAAGTTGTGACTTGGAATTGTACACCGGTCAGATAGCCGCTGGGCTTCACCGCTCCACATGGTCACTAAGTCCGATGGTGTTTGCCACCCATACAGGGATTACAGATGCCTTGAGGAGGGCCACCATCCCCAATCTTTACCCGATCCGACACATTCAGGAGTTTTCAGCCTGAATGATAATTTTTTTCAAAGTTGATCTCATTAGGTGCCCGTGTGCTCGAAGGACATTCCCAAAACAGATGTGATAACCATATTTGGCCTTTTTGGATTTTCCGTGCATGCTGTTTGGGCTGAAAAATACAGCTGATAGACTCCATAATAAAATACTTAGATTTTCTTTTTGTTTACCTGGATGACATACTTGTCACCAGTCCGTCCAAATCTGAACACGTATCTCATCTCTGCAAACTATTCAAGCACTTAAGCCAGCACAGGTTGATTATTCGTCCTGCTAAATGCCAGTTTAGGTTGTCAACCAGTGACTTTCTTGGCCATCATATCTCTGCAGAAGGTGCAAAACCCTTCCCATCAAAGGTAGCTGCTATTATGGATTTTCCACTGCCCCGCACTACTAAAAAGCTACAGGAGATTTTAGGTATGGTGAATTTCTATCACCACTTCATTGCACAAGCTGCTGAACTTTTGCTCCCCTTGTTTACTGCGCTTAAAGGCAATACCCCTAATCAAGTTCTTGACTGGTCTGCGGTTATGACCACAGCATCTGATAATACCAAACCAGCTCTTTGGACCGCAACCTACTGACACACCTGCTCCTCAATGCATCCACAGCCATTACAACTGACGCCTCAGACTATGCTGTGAGTGCCGTGCATGAGCAGTTGGTCAGAGGCATCCGGCAGCCACTTGCCTTCTTCCCGCCAGCTCCATACCCACAAAAGGAACTACAGCACACTTGACCGTGAGTTTCTTGGTCTCTATCTGGTTGTCCACCATCTTCATGTTCTTCAAGAGGGTTGCCATTTCACAGCATTTGTTGACCACAAACCCTTCGTGCTCACAATGGCCAAAATATCAGACCCTTGGTCTGCACGGCAGCAACACCACTTGGCCTACGTACCTGAATTCACAATGGATATACGACATATCAAGGGGAAAAATAATGTCCTGGCTGATTGCCTCTCACAACCAGCTACTGAGGCCGTACACATTGGGTTGATTATGCTGGCATGGCAGTCAACCAAGTTATTGATCCAGATGTCCAGGCTTACTGAACAGCAGTCATGGGCCGGCGGTTGGCTGACATTAAGTTTGAGGAATCTGGGGTTTCTCTCCTGTCTGATGTTTCAACCAATTACTCTCGCCCCATCATGCCCCTAATCTGGAGATGAATTGATTTTGACTCCACACATTGCCTCTTGCTCAGTTTGGCATCCCATCTGCTATTTCCTCTGACTGCAGTCCCTAATTAATTTCAGACCTCTGGGCTGCAATGGCCCAGTAGTTCGACATTAGGATACATTGTACCACAACATATCACCCGCAGTCCAATGGCCAATGCGAGTCTTTTTACCGCTCCTTAAAGACTGCTCTCAGGGCTTTCCTGACCGATGAGTGTTGGCATGATCGGCTCTCATGAGTCCTGCTCGGGCTCAGAACCGCTCCAAAGGAAGACCTGCAGTCGTCCAAGGCTGAGTTGGCATACAGGCAGCCATTATGAGTGCCAGGTAATTTCACTTCTGACTTCACGACCACTTGGTCAGCCTCCCAAAAGCATTCAATCCCTTTGCACTATTCTTACCTCCCATCATGGCGCACAACACCCTCGGGTTCCTGTTAATCTACAAAGCATATTCTGGTCATTTGTTTTTGTCCACCGTGATGCACACCAACCTCTCCGCATCCCGCCCCAGGCCCCCTTATAATGGACCATTTCTCATTTTGGAATGAGGAAAAAAGACTTTTATCATAGATAAGAGGGGTAAATCTGAACATATTTCGGTAGATCACATTAAACCGGCCCAGCAAGATTTGGAGTCACAACAGCCAAAGTAGGAAGCCTTTGGCTCAACGGGACTTAGGTGATAAAGGGTTGAGGCCAGGTAGGTTGTCTGTTTAAAATAAAGACAGAGAGTATGTGTGTGAGGCTGGTTTTCTGCGCTCGGTGTCAGATATGGGAGGTCCTAGAGACTCCCAGCCTCCTGGACAACTACATCTGCAACAGGTGCATCGAGCTGCAGCTCCTTAGAGACCGCGTTAGGGAACTGGAGCTGCAGCTGGATAATCTTCGTCTGGTCAGGGAGAGTGAGGAGGTGATAGAGAGGAGCTATAGGCAGGTAGTCACCCGGGGACCACAGGAGACAGAGAAGTGGGTAACAGTCAGGAGAGGGAAGTGCAAGAAGCAGATACTAGAGAGTACCCCAGTGGCTGTCCCCCTTAACAATAAGTATTCCTGCTTGAGTACTGTTTGGGGGGGATGGCCTACCTGGGGAAGCAACAGTGGTCACGCCTCTGGCACAGAGTCTGGCTCTGTGGTTCAGATGGGTAGGGAAGGGAAGGGGATGGCAGCACTGATAAGGGACTCTATAGTTAGGGGGTCAGATAAGCATTTCTGTGGTCACAGGAAAGAAACACAGATGGTAGTTTGCCTCCCAGGTGCCAGGGTTCGGGATGTTTCTCATTGCATCCACGATATCTTGAAGTGGGAAGGAGAACAGCCAGAGATCGTGGTACATATTGGTACCAACGACAAAGGTAGGAAAAGGGAGAAGGTCCTGACAAAAGACTACAGAGAGTTAGGAAAGAACTTGAGAAGCAGGACCTCAAAGGTAGTAATCTCAGGGCAGTGAGTATAGGAATAGAATGAGGTGGAGGATAAATGCGTGGCTGAGGGATTGGAGTAGGGGGCAGGGATTCAGATTTCTGGATCATTGGGACCTCTTCTGGGGCAGGTGTGACCTGTACAAAAAGGATGGGTTGCACTTGAATTAGAGGGGGACCAATATCCTGGTGGGAAGATTTGCTAAGGCTAGAATTGCTGGGGGTTGGGAACAGAACTGAAGTGACAGAGGAAAGGGAGGTTGGCTCACAAATAGAGAAAGCTTGGAGACAATGCAAAAGTGAGGATAGGCAGATGATAGAGAAGGGATATGCTCAGTCTGACGGTTTGAGATCTGTCTATTTTGATGTGAGGAGTATCATGAATAAAGCAGATGAGCTTAGAGCATGGACCAGCACTTGGAGCTATGATGTTGTGGCCATTACAGAGACTTGGATGGTGCAGGGGCAGAAATGGCTACTTCAAATGCAAGGCTCTAGATGATTCAAAAAGGACAGGGAAGGAGGCAAAGAGGTGGGGGCGTGGCACTGTTGATCAGAGATAGTGTCACAGCTGCAGAAAAGGAGGAAGTCATGGAGGGGTTGTCTCTGTGTCTCTGTGGGTGGAAGTTAGGAATAGGAAAGGGTCAATAACTCTACTGGGTGTTTTTTATAGAGAACCCAGTAGTAACAGGGACATTAAGGAGCAGATAGGGAGACAGATTCTGGAAAGGAGTAATAATAACAGGGTTGTCGTTGTGGGAGGTTTTAATTTCCCAAATAACGATTGGCATCTCCCTATAGCAAGGTGTTTAGATGGGGTGGAGTTTTTTTAGGTGTGTTCAAGAAGGTTTCTTGACACAATATGTAGATAAGCCTACAAGAGGAAAGGCTGTACTTGATCTGGTACTGGGAAATGAAGCTGGTCAGTGGGAGAGCATTTCGGAGATAGCGATCACAATTCTATTCCCTTTACCATAGCATTGGAGAGGGATAGGAACAGACAAGTTAGGGAAACTTTTAATTGGAGTAAGGGGAACTATGAGGCTATCAGGCAGGAACTTGGAAACATAAATTGGAAACAGATGTTCTCGGGGAAACTTACCGAAGAAATGTGGTAAACGTTCAGGGGATATTTGCGTGGGGTTCTGAGTAGGTACGTTCCAATGAGACATGGAAAGGATGGTAGGGTACAAGATCCGTGGTGTACAAAGGTCATTGTAAATCTAGTCAAGAAGAAAAGAAAAGCGTACGAAAGGTTCAAAAAACTAGGCAATGATATGAATCTAGAAGATTATAAGGCTAGCAGGAAGGAGCTTAAGAATGAAATTAGGAGAGCCAGAAGGGGCCATGAGAGTGCCTTGGCGGACAGGATTAAGGAAAATTTACAAGTATGTGAAGAGCAAGAGGATAAGACGTGAGAGAATAGGACCAATCAAGTGTGACAATGGAAAAGTGTGTATGGAACCGGAGGAAATAGCAAAGGTACTTAATGAATACTTTGCTTCAGTATTCACTATGGAAAAGGATCTTGGTGATTGTAGGGATGACTTGCAGTGGAATGAAAAGCTTGAGAACGTAGATATTAAAAAAGAGGATGTGCTGGAGCTTTTGGAAAGCATCAAGTCGGATAAGTTACCGGGTCCGGACGAGCTGTACCCCAGGTTACTGTGGGAGGCGAGGGAGGAGATTGCTGAGCCTCTGGCAATGAACTTGTGAGGACGGGAGAGGTTCTGGAGGATTAGAGGGTTGCAAATGTTGTTCCCTTATTCAGGAAAGGGAGTAGGGATAGCCCAGGAAATTATACACCAGTGAGTCTTACTTCAGTGGTTGTTAAGTTGATGGAGAAGATCCTGAGAGGCAGGATTTATGGACATTTGTAGAGGCATAATATGATTATGAATAGTCAGCATGGCTTTGTCAAAGGCAGGTCGTGCCTTACGAGCCTGACTGAATTTTTTGAGGATGTGACTAAGCACATTGATGAAGGTAGAGCCGTAGATGTAGTGTAAATGGATATTAATGAGGCATTTGATAAGGTACCCAATGCAAGGCCTATTGAGAAAGTAAGGTGGCATGGGATCCAAGGGGGCATTGCTTTGCAGATCCAGAACTGGCTTGCCCACAGAAGGCAAAGAGTGGTTGTAGACGGGTCATATTCTGCATGGAGGTTGGTCACCAGTGGTGTGCCTCAGGAATCTGTTCTGGGACCCCCTACTCTTGGTGATTTTTATAAATGACCTGGATGAGGAAGTGGAGGGATGGGTTAGTAAATTTGCTGATGACACAAAGGATGGGTGTGTCGTGGATAGTGTGGAGGGCTGTCAGAGGTTACAACGGGACATTCATAGGTTGCAAAACTGGGCTGAGAAGTGGCAGATGGAGTTCAACCCAGATTATTGTGAGGTGGTTCATTTTGGTAGGTCAAATATGATGGCAGAATATACTATTAATGGTAAGACTCTTGGCAGTGTGGAGGATCAGAGGGATCTTGGGGTCCAAGTCCATAGGATGTTCAAAGCTGCCACGCAGGTTGACTCTGTGGTTAAGAAGGCATATGGTGCATTGGCCTTCATCAATCGTGGAACTGAGTTTAAGAGCCGAGAGGTAATGTTGCAGCTATATAGGACCCTGGTCAGACCCCACCTGGAGTACTGTGCTCAATTATGGTCGCCTCACTATATGAAGGACGTGGAAACCATAGAAAGGATGCAGAGGAGATTTACAAGGATGTTGCCTGGATTGGGGAGCATGCCTTATGAGAATAGGTTGAGTGAACTCAGCCTTTTCTCCTTGGAGCAACAGAGGATGAGAGGTGACTTGACAGAGGTGTACAAGATAATGAGAGGCTTTAATGTGGATAGTCAGAGGCTTTTCCCCAGGGCTGAAATGGTTAGCATGAGAGGGCGTAGTTTTAAGGTGCTTGGAAGTAGGTACAGAGGAGATGTCAGGGGTAAGTTTTTTACACAGAGAGTGGTGAGTGCGTGGAACGGACTGCCGGCAGCGGTGGTGGAGGCAGAAATGACAGGGTCTTTTAAGAAACTCCTGGATGGCTACATGGAGCTTAGAAGAATAGAGGGCTATGGGTAAAGCCTAGGTAGTTCTAAGGCAGGGACATGTTTGGCACAGCTTTGTGGGCCAAAGGGCCTGTATTGTGCTATATGTTTTCTATGTTTCTATGTTTGTCTAACATGACCATGAGCATGACAGTTCACCAATGGATGAGCCAGAGGCACCTGCAGTTCCTCCACCACGGAACACAGGACCCGAGCCAAGTGGCTTGTCCAAACTCTGGACAGACTCACAAAGCCGGATTTAGGGAATTCTGTGGGGTCTGCATAGGGTAAGGTAATTGGTGGAAACGTACTTAATTCACAACCACCAACATTAAGTTGGGGTTTTGCTTTAAGAGGCTGGTTGGACGGGATTACATGGTTACATAATAATCTTTAGCGTGCTTTTGTGTTGAAAATTACAAGTGTTGGGATATGAGGACATCAAACCAATTGGTGATTTATGCTACAAAATTAACCAAAAGCCACAGTTTTGAAGTTCAGTCAGGGCATTCTGGATATCCCGTTTAAGGAATTAATTTTTGGAGCACTTGTTCACTTATTGACCCTGAGCTATTGGCAAACTGCGTTTCTCCAGAGCCCGAAAGGATGATGAAAATAGTAATTTATACCCTTCTGGTGCTCCAGCTACTAAATGTGAGGTAGACATGATGAAGCGTCCGGAGTCTGTCTGCTCATCATTTCTATGTATTTGTAAGAATCACTCTACATCTAACGTGTGCTGTAGCTTTCCTGGATATTGTGCTGGAGTTGATTTATTCTACTTTATCAGCAATAGCATCCTTGAATTGATAAATAGGAAAAGCACAGAAATTTAAAGAATTGATGATTTTCCAATATCGTCCACAGCACATGGTTTGGCATAAGTGTCTGGAGTATTTCAGTCTTATGCTTTGAAGTTTGGATTTCAAGCTAATACTTCCAAACATTGAAACATTTGATCCGAGTAAAGAAGATCAAATATTGCTTCTTTTGTTTTTGATGTTTAAAGCGGAACTGGGGCAGTGGGATCTGCATACGCACTCTTAACTTTAATACTGGCTACAACTTCACTCTGTGATTTCTTTGCAGCTGACAGTGGGAGACTTTTTCAAGTTCCAGAAGATGGATTTTGTATTTCCTTTTCACGTGACATCTGTAAGAAACCATATGCAAGTTATAAAGTGATGCTTGTGCAACTTGGACAAGTACGAAATATTTCTTTGAAGGTCAGTGACTTTTAATGAAAGTAGTTTGGCAAACTACTTTGGGAAGTAGTTTCTCATTCCATTGCAACTTTTAGAAATGACCTCTTTAAGCCTTGAAGGTAGAACGTTGCATATGATGTGTTCAAATACAGACATACTTCCTCTGTACTTCTGCCACAGCTAATACAATGATTATTTTTAATAAAAACAATAAATGTCACAGATCTGTATTCTGTCAGTGCAAGATAGCTGTCTGTTTTATATTTATTCCCCAATTAAAAGTGTTGTACAAACGTGTTACTCTCTCTTGCCAACTCATCATTCATTTTCAATCACAAGTATATATTTCTAACTAGAGGTGGTCAATAATCATAGTGCATGATCCCACACTCCCATGTGCTCTGATTAGGAAATCAAACCTTTTTAATTAAAAATTCTTCCCATATTTGGCTCTCTCCTGTATGTGTGTATATATGTGTGTGTGTGTTAAATTAAATAAATAGTGCAAAAAGAGAAAAAAAATTAGTGAGGTACTGTTCATGGATTCAGAAATCTGTTGGCAGATGGGAAGAAGCTATTTCTGAATCATTAAGTGTGTGCCTTCAGGCTCCTGTACCTTCTCCCTGATGACAGCAATGAGAAGAGGGCATGTCCTGGGTGATGGGATCCTTAATGATGGATACCACCTTTTTGAGGCATCACTCCTTGAAGCTGTCCTGGATGCTGGGGAGTGTGGTGCCCATGATGGAGCTGACTGAGTTCACAACTTTCTGCAGCTTACTTCAATCTAGTGTGGTGGGTCCCCCATACCAGATGGTGATGAAGCCAGTGAGAGTGCTCTCCACGATATATCTGTAGAAATTTATGGGTGTCTTTGGTGACATACCAAATCCCCTCAAACTTCTAATGAAATATAGTCGCTGTCGTGCCTTTTTGTAACTGCGTAGATATGCTGGTCCCAGCATAGATCCTCAAAGATGTGATGATGTACAGGTAATTCTGGCATTTTGGTAGCCAGTACGTTCTCCTCACCTAACATTACAAGCAAATCAGTTAACTGGCTATTAATCCCTGAAGCAGAACGTTTATATTTAAACACCAGAACTTCAAAACATTTATTATAGAGTCACAACAGTGGGATTTTCAGAAACTTAATAAGATGTTTCTGAATAAGACAATATAACTTAATAAAATACCTCACTGCTTCTGTCTTCAATGTGACAACTTTTTATGAAAGACTGCATCAAAGGCATTAGCAACCATTTAACATTGTATTGCCTAATTTTGATGCAAAAGTTGTCTTCAGGCTGCAACTCTTGTCTCTCAAAGTCACTGAAGCTCAATATCTACTTGCTTTTCTATTTCTCTCTCAACTGGGTTATCATGTTAACCTTTATGAACTTGAAGAGGTAAGGGCATTTAGCATTGATTAGTGGTGAGATATGTACATCAAGATAATTTGTATTTACTTCAGGCTATTGATTAGAATAATCATGAAAATTCTTTTGACTGACCTTTCAGGATCAATGATACATGCATAAATTAGTCACAAAGTCACGGTTTGTCAAGAAACACGAGCTCTGAATACTCTAGCTCCTCTGTCTATTTTAGACATAACTTTCTGAACTATCTTAACTCTCTGGTTAAGCAAACCAGTCTACTATTTGATCGTATTGGTCAATAAGTATCGTTGCTCAACAACCAGCTATAGGATCATAAACCACAGCCAGGCAAAAAGCACAGATCAGTACCCTGATGCTTGATGCTGGGATTAATTACAGTTGGATGCTAACCAAATGCAGACCAGCTATAGAACCTGGGCTTTTACAGGAGCCACATAGGAGCAAAAAGGTTATTTTTGACGTAGCCACTTGTTACACTCATCATTTGATTGGAATCATCAAGAATGAAAATTGGAAAAGTTATAAATCTTTTTTCTATAAGCAATGGTGTGGTGGGGTAGCATTACACTATTACAGTGTCAAAGATTCAAAATACATTTATTATCAAAGTGTGTATGCACCTTCCCCACAGATAGTCATGAAATAAGGAAAACCATGGAACTTGTTCAAAGAAAAACATCAAACTCCCACACGTGCAAAGAAAAAAACAAATCATGCAAACAAAAAATAACAAGCCAGAAACACAGAATATTAAGCACAAAAATCAAAAGAGTCCAAGCAGATTCAGTTCACTTAGTGTTTGTTATCTGCAGACCACCCCAATTCAAAATCGTCCAAAATAGCAAAAGAAAGAGCGACCAGAGACATATCATAACATGGACCACAGAGTCCAATCCACAAACTGTGTGAATTAAAGCATTGAGGAAGAGAGAGATCATCTGAATGCAGAGACCTTCCTCTGGCAGCAGTAAACGAGAGGCTGGTAGACAGCGCTGAACACCCCTTCGTCTTCCACACTCGCCTTGATGATTTCAATCTTCCTCAGAGCTTTAATCAGCGAGATCAGCAAGAAATGGAGTTGTTCATGGGCATAGGCCCAGTCTCCAGGCTTCCTGACCTTGAGGATGCATACTTTGCTCAAAGCCTCATGGAACCCTCTCGGGGACAGCAAAGCATAAGATTGCTCAACTGGCCCGAAAACACACCACCAAAATGTAGATCACAGGCTCCAACAGAGGCAGAACCACATTTGAGAAAAAAGGAACACATAAGAGAAGTGAAAGAAATAGTTCCCTGAACCGTCTGGAGGATGTCTCCCTTGGTCGCGTTGTTCGCTGCCACCATCTTCTTCTGTTATATGACCCAGTGACCCAGATTCAGTTCCACCATTGCCTGTACAGAGCTTGCATGTTCTTCTCATGATCACTCAGGCTTCCTCCAGGTACTCCTGTTTCCTCTCCCATCCCAAATACATATGGGTTAGTAGGATAATTGGTCCCAAGTACGTAACTGGGCAGAGTGGGCTCATAAGGCCAAAAGGGCCTGTTACATTGCTGTATCTCAAAATAATTAACTACTATAGGCAACTGAATCAATATTACTCACTTTATATCACTGCTCCTTCAACACAGTGAACTCTTTGAGGACTTAATGCTCATGCAATAATTACTATATATAGCTTCAATGTAAGTTTTATCCAGTTCAAAACACAAAATGAATGATTACACACAAGAATAGCTTGTAATTATATTAACCACATTGTAAATTTAGAAGGAAACAATTAAATTAGATTTCATATAAAGAATTTGCAATTATTTGAGTGGGAGTAGAATACTAAAATTAAGACCATGCTCCACAGTTGTGCTTTATAGGCCCAGGACTGAATTACTGCTCTCAGATTTCACCCCCAAAAGGCTCTGCTTCAATCTATAATCCTGTTTCATTCAATATTTTGACGTCCTACAGGTGCTGCAGGATTAATAATGAACTTTATTTCTCAGGCCTAAATCTTCTGGGATACTTCATGGTCGCAGTCAGTCAGGTTAGTCATCAGTAATCTAATTGGTCATGGATGGCAAAGAAGACAAAATTGTTCTGCATTGTAACTGACACCACAGAATTCCTCGACCATTTTACAGTACAATTTGATACATTTTACATACTTTTGTGAAGGCATTTCAACATGATCAATATTCCTCCATGCTAGATGTGGCCCAATATGCTGAAACCAAGCAACACACACAAAATGCGCGAGGAACTCAGCTGGCCAGGCAGTACCTATGGAAAAGAGTGAACAGTCGACGTTTCAGGCCGAGACCCTTCATCTGAGTTCCTCCAGCATTTTGTGTGTGATGCTTGGATTTCCAGTTTCTGCAGATTTTCTTTTGTTTGTGATACTGAAACTAATCTGTGGTCATTCCTATTAAACACTGAATATAATTTAGTGACACACTTCCACTCGAAGCTCAGAGGAATTGAAATGTGTTTATCTGCCACAGCTTACAGTATCTTTTTCCTTTACATTCTCTCAAAGCAGGAAATGACCTTTGAACCAGGAGGATGTGTGTTAGTCAGCTTCCTTTCTCGTAAAGCAAAGTTCCATTGGACAGAAATTCAAAATTCAAAGTAAATTTATTATCAAAGATACCAGAAAGTCTGCAGATGCTTGGACAACTTGAGCAACACACACAAAATGCTGAAGGAACTCTACAAGTCAGGCAGCAACTATGGAAATGAATAAACAGTCGATATTCTGGGCCAAGACTCTCCTTCAGGATTGAGAAAGAAGGGCCAAGATGCCGGAATAAAAAAGTTGGGGGGGGGGCAGTGGAATGAGGATAGCTAGAAGGTGGTAGGTGAAGCTAGGTAGGTGGGAAATGTAAAGCGCTGGAGAAGAAGGGTTCTGATAGGAGAGGATAGTGGACCGTAGGAGAAAGGGAAGGGGGAGGGGACCCATGATAGGCAGGTGAGAAGAGGTAAGAAACTAAAGTGGGGAATAGGAGATGAAGGGAGGGGGAGGATTGTTTTTTACTGGAGGGAGAAATCGATATTCATGCTGTCAGGTTGGAGGCTACCCATACGGGATATAAAGTATTGCTCCTCCACCCAGAGGTGGCCTTATCTTGGCGCAAGAGGAGGCCTTGGCCTGACATGTCGTTACGGGAATGAGAATCGGAATTGTAATGTTTGGCCACTGGGAAGTTTCAGAAAGCCACCAGTTAATTTTTATTTTTCTTTCCCCCTCCCCTCTTCTTCTGAGGGCATGGCAGGAGGCATTGTCTGCATGGGCCTTAGCAAGGCTTGGTAATTAGATCATATGTGAACTAGGGTGAACTAGTCAACTGAATACAAAATTAGCTTAGTGGAAAGAGTCGGACAGTGGTGAATAGAAGATTGTGCTTCATAATGGAGGTGTGTCACCATGGTGTCCTGCAGGTATACTTGGTCCCCTTTTATTTGTCATACAGTATACATTAATGATCTGGATGAGAATGTAGGTAGCATGGTTAATAAGCTTACAGGTGACAGCAAGATTGGTGGTGTACTGGACAGTGAAAGTTGTTTTCTAAAGTTACAACAGGATCTAAATCAACATGGGAAATAGGCAAAGGAATGGCAGATGGAATCTAAGTTTGAAGTGATGCACTTTAGCAAGTTAAACCAGGGCAGGAACTACACAGTAACTGACAGGGTCCAGGGGAGTGTTGTAGAACAGACATATCTAAGGGTACAAATTTGCTGAAAGTGATAACACAGTTCAAGAGGGTAGGGAAGAATGTGTATGTCATCTTGCCTTCATAGGATGGTACAGTACGTAGAAGGGTTGGGTATGTAGGACATTGGTGAGACCGATTCTGGAATATTGTCTGCAGTTCTGGCTGTCATACAATGGGAAGGTGTGATTCAGCTAGAAAGGGTGCAGAAAAGAAACTCACAGAAACTATGGGGTTTGAGTTATAACGAGACACTGGATAGGTTTTTTTTTGCTTGGAGAGTATAAGATTGTGGGAGATAACTGTATAAAGGTTCATAAAATCATGAGGGGGATAGTTAAGGTGGATTGTCACAGTATTTACCCCAGCAAAGGGGAGTTTAAAACTAGATGGCATAAGTTTAATGTGAGGGGGATGAGGGGCAATCTCCTCGCACAAAATGGGTTAACTAAATGGAATGAGCTGGGTATAATTACAACTTGTAAAAGATAATTGGACAGGTACACGAATAGGAAATGGATGAAATGAAAGCAGACGTAACTAGCTCAGAAAGACATCTTGGTTGGGGAGGACAATTTAAATCAAAAGGCCTTTTTCTGTGCAGTCACCAGCAACTTTGATGTGTGTTACTTGAATTTCCAGCATCTGCAGAATTCCTCGTGTTTACACACTATGCCAAACTGTTTAGGCTGGAATAAGTGATCACATTGGTGTTAAACATTGAAAGCATCACTGAAAGGCCAAGTAACCCCATGATCAACACAGCAGACCAAGGCTTGGCTAGTTTGCAACTTCCAGGTATGATTACCAAGAAAAACATACTGCAGCAACATTTCCATCCTGGGTGATGGCAGAGCACAAGACATGGTCCAAAGACAAGGTTGAAATGCAAGTATTTAAATTCAGCCAGGTGTAAAAAGGAAGATCCACTTTCTCATACTGGGTTTTGCACAGAAGCCAATCTTCAGCCAATTCAATTTGTTCCATGTGATGGCAAGAAATAGCAGAAAGCACAGGTTTTACTGCTAAAGATTTGCACTGCAGAACTAGTTATGTATACATTTTCCCTGTATAGTTATTACACTACCATTTAGTATTCAACAATGTTCCAATTTGCTCTGTAATGTCCAATTTACAAGGACAAATTAATTCTGGCTGCAGGTCAACCCATTTCCTACTCATTTGCAAAGTGATTCATGACATTGTTGAAAATATTTCCAAGTGCCACTACTTACCCATAACCTCTTCATTGAAATCAGGACCGTTAGGTTGATTAGTCACTTGGAGAAAGAGCTGAGTTTTGGAAGTGATGTGAGAGTAACTACCTATGACACTGAGGCAGCATGTTAGCAAGGAGCCCTGGAAAACTCAAATCATGAACTTCTAACATTATGACAAAAACCAGGTGTAGATAATTTCACTCACCTCAACACTGAACTGATTGTACAACCTATGGACTCATTTTCAAGGACTCTACAACTCATGTTCTCAGTTCTGTAATTATTATATTTTTATTTTTTCTCAGCTCAACCTGGTAAAAGCTAAAGTACGGGCATGGCCAAGCACACTCATTTCTCAATTGTTAGGAACTTTCCGACTACTGTTTAGTGTTGCGGTTTCCTGGAAATTTACATAGATATTGCAGTGTAGCTCTAACTGTTTAATGCTATTGTGTAGGGACTTTGGAATTATACCAGTTGTAGATATTACTATCGGGACAATGTATACCCAGTTCATGTTCCAAAGCCTTTCAATATCTTCGTTTAACCCTCGTTTGGCGAGAGGTGAAGATGGCGATGCACCAGCGCGTGCGCAGCCCTCCAGTGAAAAATGATATCGTATCTGTTAAATAGAGGCTGTAGACAATTCTGATTTGATGGAGAATGGATGTGAAAGCACAGAGGAACATCTGGAGAAATTTCTGAAACGCTCATTCACTGCTGTCGTTACTGCGTGGTCGGGAATCTTTCGGAGGGTAGGCCTCAAATTCCCCGGCCTTGCCTGCTTTTGGCGACTGAGGTTGGGGTTGAATCGTTTGGACAGAGATGGCGCTCAGTACTCGGTGACGGAGAGCTGATCAGAGCTCGAAGTTTTCTGATGACTCAGAGCCGGACTGTGGTCGGCACGGCAGGAAGAGTTTTTCTTCCTTCTCCCGTCTGCGTGAGATGTAGGACATTTGAGAAACTTTGAACTTTACTGTGCTCATGGACTTCTTCATCAAGTTATGGTATTGTTGCACTGTTGTAACTATATGTTATAATTATGTGGTTTTGTCAGTTTTTTCAGTCTTGGTCTGTCTTGTGTTTTGTGATATCACACTGGAGGAGATATTGTATCATTTCTTAATGCATGCATTACTAAATGACAATAAAAGAAGACTACGTGTCTTCATAATCTAATTCAGCATATGTTTTTCACTAATTGATTTCTGTGTTTTTAGAATGGCTGCATCTATTAACTAAGTTATTCTTTCCTGTTTATCCTTTATTACTATATCCAGTTATTGTGAATTGTCCTATCTATAATAATGGACTGGTCATAACATAATTTGTAGGACTCTGTCATAAACACTGGATCAGGCTTGTATTTATAGTAAGGTGTAGTTTCTTTTATGAGTTCATATCTTAAAGCAAGATTTTATGAATGATGTTTGCCTCTTGATTGTGCCTGATTGTACCTCAATCAGATTGAGTTAAACTGCTGCAGGACATGTAATGTGTTAGATTGTTTCTAATTTTCCTTGGCATTTTTTGCATTTATTGTCTTGAAATTGTTGGTCTTTTATTATGTATGTTGATAATTTTTTGTGTTAACCAGTTCTTCTTCATATTTGCAGTTTGTCTTATCTTTTGCACATTGGTTATTTGTCATCCTCTATGGGTTATTGATTCCACTGTATTTCTTTTTCTACTGTGAACACCTGCAAAAAATCATTCTCAGGGTAGTATATGGTGGCATCTACATACTTTGATTATAAATTTACTTTGCCTTTGAATTTGGGATGGCCAATGAACAATGCTTTATTCTCCTGTCATGCATGCATGCTGTAAATGAATGGAAAATAGAAGCTTCATTTGACAGCAGTGGCAATATGGGTCCTCCAGCTATTGTGAGTTTGCCCTTTTAGAGCCATTCTCAAAACAAGTCTATCCTCTGCATATTCAGGTTGAAAACTTGGACACTGGCACAGCTCCTTTTGAAACAGGGGCCTGAGAAGAGAAGGTGGAATTACAAAGAAAACAATTGGCGGAAAAGGAAAGAGGAATGTGTGGTGATACAACTTGGAAAGCAAGAAAACGATGGGAATTGAAAAATGTGTACATGAGCCATTTCTGTGATTTGGATTTATTACTTCTCTCACTTATTTTACATCTTTTTCTTTCAAATGCACTCCTGTTATGTTGGACCCTGAGATCACCATTTTGGTGGTGTATTTATATTGAGCGATCTGGCGCTTTGCCGTCCCCGAGAGTGTTTGGTGAAGTTATGTGCGAAGCCCATGGCTTTCAGGCCTGGAGATGGGGCATGAGCCCATGATCAACTCCATTTCTCACCGATCTCGCCAGTTAAAGCATTGAGGAAGATTGAGTTCATCAAGGTGAGACTGGAAGGCAAGTGGCTGTTCAGTGTTGTCCACCTCTCACTCCCTGCTGCCAGAGGACGGCCTCTGTGTGTGTTTTTTTTCTCTCTCTCTCTTCACTATTTTTATTTGCTGTTTGTGCGATTTTTTTGGGCGTTGGGGGTAATGATGTTTTTCTTTGAACAAATTCCATGGTTTTCCTGTTTTGTGGTTGTCAGGGTTGTATACTGCATACATGCTCTGATAATAATGTACTTCGAATCTTTTGAATCTATTGAGCATACCAACAAATTACACTACTCTTCATTGTTAAAATCCTAGAACTTCAGTAAATTCAAGTATAATGCAACAAATTTGAACAGCTCGGGTTTTATCCATCTCTGGGAATCAATTTTTTAACTTGCCTGTAGTTGTGTGCTTTGGTCAAATATCAATGTTATGCTTTATAATCTACAATTGGAGTAACATCACCTGAACCAACAAGGGCTAGGATCCTGGTGTAAATGAAAACCATGGCAACAACAAGGACATTACAGAGGTAAATGTTAACAAATGTGAGGAGAAAGCATCATGGAAATATGGACTTCTATACCAAAGGAGATAAGAGTGCAAGCTTTCTGTTGTCCTCGTACATGGAAAACTAACAAATGTCAAGTAATTAAACTAGGGAAGAGTAAAACATTAGCATGACTAGTGCTGTGTTTTGTTGTCATTATGCATTTTTTAATTAATTTTCCTTTGAAGACACTGCAATATTTCTGAGCATGTCCATTATCCTGGCTCTGACAAGAAAGAAAGAAGACATTATGTACATTAGGCACATCATCGACATCATTATGTTGTATCATATGACTTGGGGAAACCAGACCGAAGAGAATTGGAGGTGAAGGAGGTAGACATGGAGGAGACAGTGTTAATGGATGGTTCCATTCCAGGAGAAGATGTAGGGGTAACAAGATTAGCTTTGATGAAGAATGGTATTCGGTTTAGTTACATAGCTGCTTCTATTAGTATCACCTGATAAATTTAGCCTCCATCCAGGTCTGACGATCAGTAATGAATCCAGGTTGCATTTGCCCCTACAATTCATTTAATTAGTTTCTTATGAGAAGTGGGGTAGGAGGATTTCAGCATGCACAATGCATGGAGAGCTTATTACTCCTGTTCTACTAGGCAATGATGTGGGAGGTACCACTTTTACCTTTGTTCATTCTTTGCACATGAAGATTTGGCTACAACTGAGTGGTTGATCAGGTCATTTTTTTTTCCTTCAAGGAAAGCGAATGAACAATTCACCTGTGAATCTGCAGGAGTTGTCTACCGTATCTGGTGCTCCTGATATGGCTTCCTCTACATTGGTGAGACCTGTTGTAAATTGGGGACCATTTCATCAAGCACTTCCACTCCATCTGCCACAAGTGGATCTTCCCGGTTGCCAAACATTTTAATTCCGTTCTAACATGTTGATCTACTGCCTGCTCTTGTGCCAAGATGCGGCCATCCTCAGGGTGGAGGAGCGACATCTTATATCCTGTCAGGGTAGCCTCCAACCTGATGGCATAAATATCTATTTTTCTTCTGGTAAACAAATTCCCCCCCACAACTTCCTCTATTCCCCACTCTGACCTTTTTACCTCTCCTCACCTGCCTATTACTTCCCCCTGGCTCCCCTCCTCCTTCCTTTCCCCTGTAGTCCACTTTCCTTTCCTATCAGATTCCTTCCTCTCCAGCCCTTGAGAGAGGGCTTCACCTATCACTTTCCAGCTAGCCTCCTTCTCCTCCCTCCACCTTTTTATTCTGGCCTCTTCCTCCTTCCTTCTCAGTCCTGAAGAAGGGTCTTGGCCCCGAACATTGTCTATTCATTTGACTGTCTATTCGTTGACTGCCAATCACCTCCCTCTTGGTTCCACCTCCTTCTACTAACCATTGTGTTTTCCCCTATTCTTTCTTCACCTTTCCTGCCTATCACCTCCCTGCCTCCCTTCCCCCACCTCTTTATCTTTCCCCTTACTGGTTTCTCACCTGGAACCCACCAGCCTTCTCCGTCCCACCCTCCCCCCACCTTCTTTAATTTCTTAAACTGCTGGAGTCAGTTATCAAGGATGTGATAACAGCACATTTGGAAAGCGGAGAAATGATGGGACAAAGTCAGCATGGATTTGTGAAAGGAAAATCATGTCTGACGAATCTCATAGAATTTTTTGAGGATGTAACTAGTAGAGTGGATAGGGGACAACCAGTGGATGTGGTATATTTGGATTTTCAAAAGGCTTTTGACAAGGTCCCACACAGGAGATTAGTGTGCAAACTTAAAGCACACGGTATTGGGGGTAAGGTATTGGTGTGGATGGAGAATTGGTTAGCAGACAGGAAGCAAAGAGTGGGAATAAACGGGACCTTTTCAGAATGGCAGGCGGTGACTACTGGGGTACCGCAAGGCTCAGTGCTGGGACCCCAGTTGTTTACAATATATATTAATGACTTGGATAAGGGAATTAAATGCAGCATCTCCAAGTTTGCGGATGACACGAAGCTGGGCGGCAGTGTTAGCAGTGAGGAGGATGCTAAGAGGATGCAGGATGACTTGGATAGGTTGGGTGAGTGGGCAAACTCATGGCAGATGCAATTTAATGTGGATAAATGTGAAGTTATCCACTTTGGTGGCAAAAATAGGAAAACAGATTATTATCTGAATGGTGGCCGATTAGGAAAAGGGGAGGTGCAACGAGACCTGGGTGTCATTATACACCAGTCATTGAAAGTGGGCATGCAGGTACAGCAGGCGGTGAAAAAGGCGAATGGTATGCTGGCATTTATAGCGAGAGGATTCAAGTACAGGAGCAGGGAGGTACTACTGCAGTTGTACAAGGCCTTGGTGAGACCACACCTGGAGTATTGTGTGCAGTTTTGGCCCCCTAATCTGAGGAAATACATCTTTGCCATAGAGGGAGTACAAAGAAGGTTCACCAGATTGATTCCTGGGATGGCAGGACTTTCATATGAAGAAAGACTGGATGAACTGGGCTTGTACTCGTTGGAATTTAGAAGATTGAGGGGGGATCTGATTGAAACGTATAAGATCCTAAAGGGATTGGACAGGCTAGATGCAGGAAGATTGTTCCCGATGTTGGGGAAGTCCAGAACGAGGGGTCACAGTTTGAGGATAGAGGGGAAGCCTTTTAGGACCGAGATTAGGAAAAACTTCTTCACACAGAGAGTGGTGAATCTGTGGAATTCTCTGCCACAGGAAACAGTTGAGGCCAGTTCATTGGCTATGTTTAAGAGGGAGTTAGATATGGCCCTTGTGGCTACAGGGGTCAGGGGGTATGGAGGGAAGGCTGGGGCGGGGTTCTGAGTTGGATGATCAGCCATGATCATAATAAATGGCGGTGCAGGCTCGAAGGGCCAAATGGCCTACTCCTGCACCTATTTTCTATGTTTCTATGTTTATAGGGCCTCTGCCCCTTCCCCTTACAGTCCTGACGAAGGGTTCTGGCCCGAAACGTCGACTGATCTTTTCCACGGATGCTGCCTGAACTGCTGAGTTCCTCCAGTGTGTTGTGAGTGTTGTCTATTCATTTGCATAGCTCCTGCCTGGTGTGCTGAATTTCTCCAGCACTTTGTGTGTTTGCTTGTATTTCCAGCATCTGTACACTTTCTCATGTTTATGGCGCTGCTTTAGTCTACATAGTTAATGGTAGCTATGCTGTGGTGAGTTTTACACAATCGTGTTTTTGTTTTGCTTCAGCATTTCTCCCCCGCACATACACATCAGTTCCAGTATTTCGTTAAGTAGAGGTAGAATGATCATAAGTAATGTTATCACAAGTTACCCTTCATGAATTCTTTCAGCCCAAAATGATGACTGTTTATTTCCCTCAGTAGATGCTGCCTGACCTGTTGATTTCCAGCATCTGCAGAATCTCTTGTGTCTATGTTATCACAAGACTCCAGGTTAATGTTAAAATATTTCAAGATGGGACGAAGTAGCCATCAAAACTTTTCACCCTCCCTCCTTTGGCTCCGCAGGGGTTCCGTCTCTGTTCATGGCAGGGGTCCCTGGAATAAAAAAGGGTTGTGGACCCCTGCTGTCAAAGATCATTTGCAGTGGCTCATCCGAAATCTCCAATCTCTTCAGGGATCTCACAGAACTGGCATGTCTGCCCAAATGAGGGCCATGATCACCTTGAGAGTATCTTGTTATTTCCTCTTCTCCCTCTTTGGGTAGCCCGTGTCAAAGTGGCCCAATTTTGCAGCGCAGCCTCTGGGCACTAACCAAGTTACACAAGCATGCGCCAGGATCAACAGCACAAGTATTTCAGGGACTTTCAGGTTTGTTTCTCACACATTACCACATAGTTTGACAAAGGCCACACTTGCCTTGGTATTTCACAGTGTACGGCTAAGGAAAATAAAATTGCTGATTGCATCGACAATTTGTCATGTGATGGTAAACTCTACATAAGGCTTTTCTTGTACAGCTGAACGCACCAATGCTCTCATCTTGATGTTAACTGTGAGACCACAAGCCGAAGAGAACTGATGCATCCACATACTGGTGAATTTACACTGTTGATTAATATTGCTAAGTTTGCCAAGTTCAATTTGATTTTAGCATCTGTGATGTTTAAAACCTGATCTGAATGCAGCTATCATAACAGTGGTGAGATATTTTAATACTGTTTATGTGCAGTGTGAATTGAATTTAGTTTCTTTCTGATACTCTCTTCAGTATTACTTGCCAGCGTTAAACATAAGCAGCTGGACAGATAGACAGAAGACTAACGATATTGTGGCACGTTGTTTGTTTTACTAAAACAATGTAAGCCAAGCTCGGTTAAATTACTTTAACATGCAAACACCAGATGGTCAGTGGGGATCTGAACTGGGTAGCTGGATCTGTGCAGCAACCACACTAACTGCCCATGAAGGAATAGAGGCCATCCCTCCAACCTAACTGGATGCATCGACCAACTCCAACGTACCAGTTTCTCCTGTGTCTTTCCTACAGATCATCAGAGCAAGCAAGAGTGATCAACAGAAAGGGTCTCAGTGGCTGTCACTGGTAATCATTGATATAAATAACATTCCTGGCCACTGGACAAGGCACTTCATTAAACAGGCTGTGTTGTAATCATTCATAAGACAAATCAGCAAAATAGAAGTCAATGCATCAGCTCTCCGATAGAGAAACATCAAGTTAAAGCACTTCTATTTTTAGGAGCTGTAGTGCTTGCATGTGTTTTAATTCTGCCAGATTGAACATTTTCGCTACTTTCTTTCCAGTATTGTGTGAGGAGATGGGGGCAGCACATTGGTGCAGTAGTTCATGTTGCTGTTCACAACACGCTGGAGGAACTCAGCAGGTCGGGCAGCATCCGTGGAAACGATCAGTCAACGTTTGGGGCCGGAACCCTTCATCAGGACCGAAGAGGGAAGGGGCAGAGGCCCTATAAAGAAGGTGGGGGAGGGTGGGAAGGAGACCAGGCTTCTCCTTCCCACCCTCCCCCCCTTCTTTATAGGGCCTCTGCCCCTTCCCTCTTCAGTCCTGACAAAGGGTTCCGGCCCGAAATGTTGACTGATCGTTTCCACGGATGCTACCCGACCTGCTGAGTTCCTCCAGCGTGTTGTGAGTGTTGTTTTGACCCCAGCATCTGCAGAGTATTTTGTGTTTAGTGCTGCTGTTGCTGCATGGATCCATCTGGCATCAGCTGTGGTCTGTGCAGAGTTTGCACGTTCTTCCTGTGACTGTGTGGGTTTCCCCTTGGAGCATTCGAATCTTCCCATATCTCACAAAATCATTCAGTTCAGTAGCTATGTTGTTCATGTGGCCTGCTGTTTGTTACTGTATCGGCTTTTTGCAGGGACAATTCGGAATTGGCCAATTCAGAATTTGTCACATTGCTCCATATGTTCCCAAGAGACTAATTTAATTTTGTAAAATACCACCAGTGAAAATGGGTAGCAGGAGAACCAAGGAGGAGTTGATGCAGAGAACAGGTTTTATGGAAATAATCTGGGGAAATGGACTAATCATAATGCTTGGAGATCAGCACAGACACATGAAGAAAATGCCTTCCTTCAATTGTGTAAGAATATATGAACTATGAAAGAGCACAAAGCGGGCTTGACTGTCGTCATGTGACACAGGTCTCGTGGCTGAAGGGAGATTGGGGTAGTCAATGGATTTCTTGTTTTTAGTAGAGAAAGCAAACACACTAGTCAGACAGAAGTAGGAGTATGTCACATGATCCTTTTGCTCTCACCATATCATCAGGACAGCAGACAGCACTGACTTCCAAGTACCTCTGACCCAAGCAATCCATAATACCCCCGTCTCCCTTCAGCCATGAGACCTGTGCCACATGATGATGGCCAAGAATAGGCGAGATATTTTGCTCTCAAAAATACTCCTGAAAATACAATTAAATTATTATAATGGGTATACACAATATGCTATGCATGTAGAGCACGCTCATCAACGTGATCGCAAACCGTGATACATGTAAATGCGATGCACAGAAAGGTGTGTGGTGTGTGTGTGTGTGTGTGTGTGTGTGTGTGTGTGTGTGTGTGTGTGTGTGTGTGTGTGTGTGTGTGTGAGATGATTTTATTGCCTTTCTAAAACCTGTCCTGCCATGCAGCATCCTCCCTGCCTAAGCATACCCTGGCATCATGCCTGGACAAGATAGAAAACTTTTCATCTTACACCGTGGGCAATATTTTAATTGACTTGAATTATGAATTGAAATAACAAATATAGGCAATTTCAAAAAATGGTGCATGATAGGGAAATATCATGGTGGTTTTCATGATCAGCAGCCCAAAATCCATTAAATGCACCCAAAAGTATTCAGGAAGCAAAATCTTTGTTGTCCAGTGCTGTAGGGGACTATCAAGACAATCTTGTCCCTCTACTGCCTGATATACAGTATAATTTACAGATGTTCTGCAGTGTCATTATGTGGCTTTCTCTCCATCCTATTTTCAA
The DNA here is from genome assembly GCF_963921235.1 of Mobula hypostoma. NCBI lineage: Eukaryota > Metazoa > Chordata > Chondrichthyes > Myliobatiformes > Myliobatidae > Mobula > Mobula hypostoma. Next base: position 81,715,071 of record NC_086103.1, on the reverse strand, counting down.
CTATGCTGTGCTCCGAGAGGATAGAGAGCCAACTTGTTTCCAGGAAAGCATGCTAGTTGATTAAGTCAGCAGGGTGCAGTTACTATTAGTTAACCCTACATTTCTAGCCCAGGAGAGCATTACACTTGATGGAGACTGTGACCTTGGCTTTGCACTGGCAGCTTTTAGAACATTATGATGATATACGGTCAGCACAAAATCATACAAACTCGCACCCTTTGAGGACTGCAACTACAGTTTACTGAGAGGAGACCACAGCAGTGTCTGGAATTTCTGAGGAATACAAGTACAAAATTTGATGTGTAAAAGCCTTGAATACCTCAAAACATACTTTATGAATACTTGGGAATAAGGGCAGACATCAATCTTCTTGGGAAGTAGTAATCGGGAATCATTAGGCTGAAGTTGGTACCATGGCTCAGCAGTTAGTGCTGCTGTTTCACAGCTCCAGGGACACAGGTTCAATCCTAACCTCAGGCCTTGCTTGCGAAAATTGTATGTTCTCCCTTTGGGCACGTGGTTTTCCTTCAGATGATCCAATTTCCTTCCACACCAAAGAAATCCATTGCTAACAGATTAGTTACATACTGCAAATTGTTGCTTAATGCAGATTAATGGTAAAAATAATCAAAGGGGAGCTATTGGGTGTGTGTGACAGAGAGTAAGTTGAGTGGAACATGGAAATAATGAGATAATGGAACTATTGGAGATATTCTCAATGTGCTGAATGGCCTCCTTCTGTGCTACTATGAGAATAGGAGTAAGCACTGAGGCTAGCAGAGTTGGTGCCTTTTCTCAGAAGGTTTTGAAACATTGAATGCCCTGTGATGGAGACAAGGTGAGGTAGTTTTGTTGAAACGTGGTGCAGGTTTATGGACGAGGTTAAGATTGTGCAATAAATTCTGAATTACTCCAGTAGAGACCAAGATGAAAGAAACAATAGTCCAAATGGACAACCTACCCTCTGAGCCATAAATGTCAATTATTTTAGACTCTCTAAAAAAGGAGCTAAAGATGGCGCCAATGGTTTTTGCAGACCTGGGCGGCTTCTTGAAGTTCGTCTGTGAAACAGTTTAATTTCTCCTCTTCTCATGTCTTTCTTTTTCCTTTTCAAGGTGGCTGGGGTCATGTCAGTCCATGTTCTACAGCTGCACTCAAACTGCAGTCAGTCAGTCAGTCAGTCAGTCAGTCTCTCTCTCTCTCTCTCTCTCTCACACACACACACTCTCTCTCTCTCTCTCATCTGCTGGCCCTCGAGTCAGAGGAACTCAAGTAAGCGACGCTGCAGAATGTAACATCAAAACAGAAAGCTGTTGCTCTCCCCTCTCATTTGCTGCAAGAGTGATCTCTCTCCCTCCCTCACCAGTGAGAGACAGAGCCTGCCTGAGATGTCAAAGTGTTGAGATGGACAGTTATTTTGGATGGACTCTGGATTATAGTCTCTCAGGGGCTTTGCTGTTGCTTGCATGGTGGGTGGTGGGGGTTGATGCTGGCAGGAGGGGGAAGGGGAGGGGGAACGTCGACTCAGACCGAGAGAGGCCTGCGTCGGGCATTTTCATGCCTTACAAGGCGTAGATTGGAAGTCTATGTGGGGCGCCACTCCTCGCACAGACACTAGAGCAATTTGTGATTGTGCTTTGCTCAAGGACACAAACATGCTGCCACAGCTGAGGCTTGAACCAGCGACCCTGAGATCACTATACGAACGCCTTAACCACTTGGCCACGTGCCCAACACAAAGGGGAGGGGAGGGCTGCTGCTTGTGTGCGGGAGGCGGGAGATTTGGGGTTCCAACACTTTCTATCATTCATTCTTTGGGGGTTTTTCTTCTGGTTTGTGGATGCCTGCAATGAGTAAGGATTTCAGGTTCTATACTGTATCCATTCTCTGACATTAAATTGAACCACGTTCATGGGGCTTTTCAGTGCTGGCATTTAAAAGCCTGTAGCTCACCAGTAAATGGTTACATTGACTGAGCATCCCTTGAAACTTGATCATTTCCTTTGTGCTTAGAACTGGGCAAGCTACCCCACATTCCTAATCTTGTGACCCAGACAGCTATTGGAGGGTTTCGAAAATGGGATTAATGTCACTAATCCTTTCTTTCAATCATATGTGGCAATTTCTTTAGCTTAGTTCCATCAAAAATGCCCGGTATATATGTGGTACTCAAAGTTACATTTGTTCTGTTGTCCTCTGAGATTCCCATTACATTAATTGGAATTGATTAACCATTAGGGACATGAAACTTTCTTTCCAGAACAGCAACAGAGCTATCCAAAATCATCTTGCTGCTACATTTGCAGAAAGGAATGTTTCCAGTACACTTCCAAACATTATTTTATTCAAAACAATGCCTTTCTCCCTGCAGAAAAGACATCATCTCATTACAATGCCACCAATTATGTTTTCTGTGGAAAACTTATCAGACGTTGCAAATGGTCTTGCAGGAGATCTCAAATTTTTGACATTTATCCAGAATGGTTACAGATTTTAAAAAATTAAAACAAGTAAAACAGATGACACTTGAAACACTGAAACATTTTATTACTCTCATGCCAGACCAGAGAGAGCCACTATATAAGGGAATTTATTTATTCTAAATATTTCTATTTCTGATAAGCAGGAAAATCTCTAGCGCTACACTGTAGGTGAATAATGACAGAATGTGCCTGACAAAAGAGCCCTGAATTTGTTGGTTGGGATACCTTGCAATGAGCCATGGGAATTGTATTTTTTCCTCTTGCACAACAAAGCCCTAATTATATTTGCTCTGTAAAATGCTGGAAGTGCAAAATTTTAATCAAGGCAAAAACCCAAAAGGATATCAAATCCTTGGCAAACAATGAAACCAATGATCTTCTTAATTGATTTATTTAAATATATTTCATGTTTAACAAATCTCTGTCAGCTGTGTCACACATCTTATTTGAATAACACTAAATACCAAATTATATACAGCAAAATATACTCCCTGTGAAACAAAACATTTAAAACGAACTTTTTTTTCCAATTTGTGGAATCAGCATGGTGATTTTTGGTTACTCACCAATTGGTTGATACACAAACTTTGTGGAGTGGGGAACACTAAATACTGACAAATGGAAATACGTGGCATGAGAAAATCTGCAGATACTGGAAATCCAGACAAACACATACAAAATGCCAGAGGAACTCAGCAAGTCAGGCAGCATCTATGGAAAAGAATAAACAAGTCGACGTTTTGGGCCGAGACCCTTCATCAGGACATACCTCAATTATTTATGGAAATAAATGCCTCATCAATCTTACTCCCAGTCAGAATACAGGACATATCACTTTAAAAGAATATTTGAAACTGTCTATTAAAGCAGTTTATCTTGTGTTTGATTATGTGTAGCATGTGGTATTGTAGGATCACAATCTCTGAATCAATAACAGTTACCAAATTGTATAATCATTGAAAGCAGCTGAATTCATTAACATTGTCCTTACATTGTTAAATAGCAGCCATGACTCCCTGTGTAGCGCAACTTGTTTTTTACACTGCAGCAGTCATTTAATACTCATCTGCCACTCCCCGGTTTTTCTCTGTTCAGTGGAATTTTATAAGAACATAGCTCAGAACCAACATCTGCTCCAGTAATTCAAGAGCACATTCCCATAGAATCATACAGTCCTATAGACAAAGAATAGTACAGCACAGAATGTGACCCTATTGGCTCACTTTGTACGTGTTGATCATGATGCTTATCTCATAAATCCCATTTCCTGCATGAGGCCATTACCCCTCTGCGTCTTTATTATCCAAATACCTCTCAGAATACATTTCTAATGTTGTCATTGCTGCCTCTACCATCTCCTCTGGCAGCTCGTTCCAGACAGTCACCACTTGGCCCTCAGATTTTGTCCCCCTTGCCTTAAACTTGTGTCCTTTTGTTCTAGACTTCCCTACCCTAAGGAAAAATGTTAACTATCTATCTGATCTTTGTACCTCACAATTATATATACATCTATAGAATCACCCTTCAGACTCTTATATCCTAGTGAGGATAAACCCCGCCTATCTAATTACTTGTTATAATTTAAGCCAATATTCTGGTGAATATCTTTTGTATTCCCTCCATCACCATCACATCCTTCCTATAGTACAACAACCATAACTCCACAAGGTACACTAAACCAGTCTACTGAATGTTTTGTATAAGTGAAATATGATGTCCCAGTTTATACTCCCTGCCTCAGACTACCTCCAAATGTTCAGGATCCTATGCACTTTCAGGGAGCTAAGGACATGCACCCAAGATGGGGGTGGCACAAAGAGTGGTGGTTAGCCCAGTGCTCTACAGTACCAGCCACTGCCTGTAAGGAGTTTGTATGTTTTCCCCGTGATGGTGTGGGTTTCCTCCAGGTGCTCGGGTTTCCTCCCATCATCAAAAGATGTATCAGTTGGTTAATCGGTCATTGTAAATTGTCCCGTAATTAGGCTAGGATTAAATTGGGGGTGTAAAAAATACTTACTACTTATAACGATGATTAGTGAGGCACAGAGAGATCTGTATTTACTGACAAGTACCTTTATTGTTTAAACTAAAAAAGTATATGAATTCATACACTAAACACCTTGTGTGCACACTCGCTAGGCATCCCTGACTCAAGGTATTACCCGGGCAAGGGAGTTTACGCTGGCCAGGTGTTGCTCGTTGTCCTGATTCACTCGCCACGTGTTTCACACAGGGTTGCTTATGCTTGTATCTGCAATGGTTATTCTTCAAAGTTACCACTACCAGCCCACACGAAGCATCCACTTTTTTATCCATTCCTTATCAATTCAAATATCGCATGTGTCTATCCTTTACCTTGTTATTGGCTCTGCTCCAAGTCAGCATCAAGTTATTGTCCCCTTCCCATCAAGTGACAGTCGATAATTTATGGCTCTTTGTTCTCAATCAGCAGTGAGCTCAGATCACTTCAGGCAGGCATCAACCCCAACATTCACAAACTTGCATATCATAGCCAACCAAAGAACATCTCATAAATAACTTCTTATTTGGAAATTATCTCCAGTCCAGCAGATTACCTGAAGAATCATTGTGTCTTTTTTAAAACACTGATCAAACTCAGCATGTCAAGCTCACAAAATGGAGAATACAGTGTCTTCACAAAATGGCAGCCTCCATTCCCAAGCATGTGGCAGGAAAAAAGACAATAAGTCTGTCTGTTTCCACTGTCCTTGATTCAATTGAATTCACTGATTTGTAGATTGTCATTCTTTCTGGCCAACAGGGGATTGCTGGGCAGCTAGGCTCAAAGGGGTGCTGTATCTCAATATCTATTTATCTATGTATACAGTGTATCTATTTTAGTACATTCATTTTAGTATATCAATATTTGTAAGGTCCATGCCAAGTACTTGTTACATCCTAACACACTAAGTGTCTTACTGATGCATATATATTACATAGTGTATATAGATATACAGTATATAATACAGAGAAAACATGTAAAATACAGGCAAAGATCCCAATGATACCTCAGGTAGCCAATATGTAACTGATATGTTACATTCTAGTCTCTATTATTAATCAATTTTCAAACTATTTAGACATATTATTCCCAGTCCTAACGAACTTTAGGTTTTTTTGTTGTGAGTTAGTTTGCAGCTCTTCGTCAAGATTGGTTTTGGGAAAATTAGATACAACATATCATAAGAACAGCTGAAATACAAGCAGAATTCGCCTGTTGCAATATTCAACAAGGTGATGACCAAACACTGACCTCAAACAGGACTTTCTTCACAATTCCCGTAACTCTTGATTCCTAAATTTCCGGAATTCTATTGAACTCTGCTTTGAACATAATCAATAATGCAGACTCCATAACCCGCCAAAGTAGAGTATCCTCAAGAACCAGCAAATATGTATTAAGAAATCGCTACACATTTCAGTCCTAAAAGGCCAATGCCCTTACAATGAGACCACAAGTCCTAATTCTAGACTCCTTCCTTCCTGCATCTATTCTGGTAGACCCTCTACAAAGTATTTAGTCCATAAGACCATAAGATATAGAAGCAGAAGCAGGCCATTCAGCCCATCAAGTCTGCTCTGCCATTCAATCATGGGCTGATCCAATTCTTCCAGTCATCCCCACTCCCCTGCTTTCACCCCATACCCTTTGATGCCCTGGCTAATCAAGAACCTACCTATCTCTGCTTTAGATACACCCAACGACTTGGCCTCCACAGCCACTCATGGCAACAAGTTCCACAGATTTACCACCCTCTACGTAAGTAATTTCTCTGCATCTCAGTTCTAAAAGGACATCCTTCGATCCTGAAGTCGTACCCTCTTGTCCTAGAATCCCCTACCATGGGAAATAATTTTGCCATATTTAATCTGTTTGGGCCTTTTAACATTCGGAATGTTTCTATGAGATCCCCCCTCATTCTCCTGAACTCCAGCGAATACAGCCCAAGAGCTGCCAGATGTTCCTCATACCGTAGCCCTTTCATTCCTGGAATCACTCTCGTGAGTCTTCTCTGAACCCTCTCCAATGACAGTATATCCTTTCTAAAATAAGGAGCCCAAAACTGCACATAATACTCCAAATGTGGTCTCACGAGTGCCTTAGAGCCTCAACGTCACATCCCTGCTCTTATATTCTATATCTCTAGGAATGAATGCCAACATTGCATTCACCTTCTTTGTAACCGACTCAACCTGGAGGTTTTTCTTTAGGGGAACTTGCACAAGGACTCCCAAGTCCCTTTGCATCTCTGCATTTTGAATTCTCTCCCCATCTAAATAATAGACTGCCCATTTATTTCTTCCACCAAAGTACATGACCATACACTTTCTAACATTGTATTTCATTTGCCACTTCTTTGCCCATTCCCCTAAACTACCCAAGTCTCTCTACAAGCGGCCTGCTGCGTTCACCAGCAACTTTGATGTGTATTGCTTGAATTTCCAGCATCTTCAGAATTCCTGTTGTTTGCTCTCTGCTTCCTCAACACTACCCGCTCCTCCACCTATCTTTGTATCATCGGCAAATTTAGGAGGAGGAGAAGATGGCGACGTGACACAGCTTGCGCGGCCACTCCGGTGAATTATATCTGTAATCTGTCAAGTAGGGTGCTGTGCACAATCCTGATTTGGCGGAGACAGACGTGAGAGAACAGAGGACCATCTGGTGAAACTTCTGAAATGCCTTTTTCGCTGCCGCTGTTACTGTGTGATCTTGAATCTCCGGAGGGGAAGGCCCCGAGTCCTCGGCTTTGCTTGTTGCTCGGTGGCCTGGACGGGGTCGAAGTGCTCGGCAGAGATGATGCTCAGTGCTCGGTGTTGAAGGGCTGGTCGGAGGCTCGAAGTTTTCGGACAGACTCAGAGTTGGCTGGAGTCGGGTACTTCCAATGCATCGACAGTTGTCGGTGCCTGGAGGTTTATGGCAGAGATAGTTTCTTCCTTCTGACGCCTGCTATCGGGGACTATCGGGAGTCGATCGGAACTTTGAGACATTTTTACCGTTTCCATGGTCTGTTCTTTATCAAATTACGGTATTGCTTTGCACTGCTGTAACTATGTGTTATAATTATGTGGTCTTGTCAGTGTTAGGCTTTGGTTTGTCCTTTTTTTTGTGATATCACTCTGGAGGAACATTATATAATTTCTTAATGCATGCATGCATTTCTAAATGACAATAAACAAGGACTGAGTGTCCTCATAATTAAAAAAAAATAATTTAGCCACAAATCCATTAATACCATAGTCCAAATAATTGACATATGTTGTAAAAAGCAGCAGTCCCAACACTGACCCCTGCGGAACTCCACTTGTAACCAGCAGCCAGCCAGAATAGGATCCCTTTATTCCCACTTTCTGTTTTCTGCCAACCAGCCAATGTTCCATCCACACTTGTAACTTCCCTATAATTCCATGGGCTCTTATCTTGCTAAGCAGCCTCATGTGCAGCATCTTGTCAAAGGCCTTTTGAAACTCCGAGTCCACCACGTCTACTGCATCTCCTTTGTCTACCCTGCTTGTAATTTACTCAAAGAACTGCATTATGTTTGTCAGGCAGGATTTTCCTTTCAGGAAACCTTGCAGGCTTTGGCCTATCTTGTCACGTGCCTCCAGGTACTCTGTAATCTCATCCCTAACAATCAATTCCTTTTGTGATCACTTATTTGTACTTGTAGTTAAAGCCTCACAAATCACAGTTGTCAAACATAATTCACTGTTCATAAATTCCCACTGGATCTACCCATCACATTATGGGTTTCAATGCCCTGTATTTGCCTTCTTAAGAAAAGATTCTAGCATTTCTTCCATTACTGATTTTGACGTCAGGCCAACTCTTGTACAGATCAACCCCTGCCACCCCTCCTCTATCCTCTCCCTCTTGCTCTCTCTCTCTCACTCTCAGACTTTCCATCAAGTTTGGCAACACTAACATTTTTCCCTTTAATCTAATTCTAGCTTTAACTTCTTCATTTAAGGTTCACATTTCTATAGGATTTTTAATAACTACAAAATTATTCTTATTTTTGCACTGATTTACATTTGTCTCATTAGAGTCCGTTAATGAATTGCCTGGACAGAGTTGGGTAATGAACTGCTTGGACCATATTGGTTTATGAAGTTGTTTTATTCACATTTAAGATACATTTTGCAGACTGAACCAAATTATCTTTAGCTTTGTATAATCATATTTGTCTCAAGGGCTCCTTCATTGCAGGGTTACTATCTGTTCCATTGTATAATGTGTGATCGATATTCACTGTTCAGGCTCAAACAGCTCTTACATTTTGCCAAGCTCAGCTCTCTAAACATTAGCAGCAGATCCAAGGGTTGTTTTAGAGGAAATTAAACTTCCAAACAATATTCTTTTTTAGCTTCTTGTCGTAAACGGGAGCCAGTCTTCAGTTCTTAATGTAAATGGTAAGCAGTAATCAGTTTTAAATTGAAAGGACAGCATTGCAAACAGGCACTGTCTAAAGATGAGACTTGCTGACCCACAGCACCTGGGCTTACTGCTCAAGAGCTGCAGTGTAAGCCAATGGGTTATTTAATTGGGCTTATTTCAAACTAGAGAACACTGGCTAAGTACATCAAATGGCCCATCTATTAATAGTTGGAAGATTTCTTACTCAAGGAGTCAGCTTCACAGCATTAAAATAAGGAGGACAGCCAGCGCCTCTTCCATAGGGAACCACTGCTCAATACATGGCTTTAAGGTAAGGGGTGGGAAGTTCAAGGGGGATATCAGAGGAAGGTTTTTTACTCAGAGAGTGGTTGGTGCGTGGAATGCACTGCCTGAGTCAGTGGTGGAGGCAGATACACTAGTGAAATTTACGAGACTACTATACAGGTATATGGAGGAATTTAAGGTGGGGGAGGGGTTATATGGGAGGCAGGGCTTAAGGGTCAGCACAACATTGTGAGCCAAATGGCTTGTACTGTGCTGTACTGTTCTATGTCCTATGTTCTATGTATGTTCTATTAATTCTGGGTACCCAGGATCTCTATCTCAAGATGGTTTAAGATTATTTGTTTTAAAAGATATCTGAAAATATCATGTGTGTGTGAAAGCACCCAATTGGCAAAGAAACAGTATAAATGGAGAGAGCAGTCCAGACTTTCTAGGAATGGCCTAAGAACATAAAGAAGAATGACAGAAGCACAAGATGAATTAGAATTCATTCTTCTGCCTTCAGTTTCGGTGACAGATGACTAGTTCATCAGCAGCTCATATGTATGTTTTAGGTTATAGGAATTATATCTGTGTTTTGGAAATCATTTGTGGTTTAGAAATGGTTTGTAATTTGGAAATCTTTTATAAGAAAGAAATCATTTGTAGGTTTTAATGTGTTTTAAAGATGTTGCTGTGTTTAAAAATGTCTCACTGAAAATAAAAGAACACTGCATTTGAACTACTTTGTTAGCTGGAAGTATCTCCTCCTTGGTATGGAGAGGGGACCCATCACTAATCAAGTACTCGCAGCTAAACTTGGGGTGGAGGATAAACAGGGAAGTGAACTAGTCTTTGAAGATGGGATAGTCACGGCATAACCTCCCTTTAGTGGGATTACCCATACCTATCTATATTGGATAGGGCTTAAAATCTTCACTTGAGTTTAGAACTTCAGCGTCAGCAAACCCAATACCGTGGGTGTACCTACACTCAGGAATTGCAGCAGTTCAAGAAGACAGCTTCTTCTCAAGGGCAACTAGGGATGGGCAATAAATGCTAGCTTAGCTGGTGACACCCACATCCTGTAAATGAATTAAATAAAATCACAGTTGATGCCCAATGTGGTCACGTTGAACCCAAACTATATTTTTTATAAAGAGTGATTATTTAGCGGTAGTCCAATTCAGTGTGCGCTCAACAAGTGCTGCAGCGCTACACCTCGTACTAGAAAATGGCCAACATTCTGCTTCCAGTAGTGCACAGGCAAATGCTGGTCAATATTATCAATGTGTTAATAAAATATCTGAGATATGGCATGCCACCCCAACTGCTCCTCAAATTGAACATGGTGAATATGTTAATGTTTAAGTTAGAGACTGGAATGATGAAGGGACAGATCACACCATAGGTTTAGAATGCACATCGACTGACCAAATCCCACTGTACGACCCTGTCTTCTTGATACAGGTACAGACATTTCAATGCTAAATCTTGATAGTATTCACAGTGATAAACTAGGGAAGTCGACAGGGAACCAAGGTACAATGCCCAACTTCCCGTACAGATATACAGGATTAAACATACAATAGAAGTACCAGTAAAGTTGTTACACTAGTTTGCCCCAGATGGTAACAAACTAGCACTTCTAAAGTAACACCGGATGCTTCCTGTTGGATTTGTACTATAATCAAACCAACAGCCGATGCAACTGCAGCAGATGAACAAGACATACGTATTCAGAAATGGCTTGGTTATCATCAGGATAAAATGATCAGTGTGAAATTGAAACATATTTTGTACAAATATTATAAGCACCTACAATAATGTCCTAACTACTCTGATCATCCTGGTCATTGACTACATAACAGTGAATAAACACACAGAACCTAATTCAGCCCAGCAAAAGTCATTACAACAAATGTTGCAGGGATTGACTCATAAGAAATATTAACCTTGCATAGATCTGGCCAATGGACAATCGGTCATACTTAATTCTTGAAAGTGACAGATATTACACAGCCTTTACAGCACCCGATGGCCCACAATATCAGTGGAACAGACGTCCACCAGGTTCTTGTAATAGTCCACAGATAGTTTTTGTAGGAATCATTGAGGCTCTACAGGGAATACCAGATATTTGTGCGTACATTGATGACATATACTTCACAGCCAACACACTGGATGAACATTTAACACAGACTGAGACTATCATTAAAAGTTGACAGACAGAGGCTATGTAATTGACGTTAAAAAGCTCAATTCTGTTAAATAGAAGTGAATTTCCTAGGCATGACAATTACCAATCAGGGATATGGTTTAAACTGTAAATCTAGACAAAATGCTGCTATTGTAGGTTATCCAAAGAGACTAAAAGGCTCAATCAACCCCAGGCCTATTGAATTATGCTACAGCAGGGGGCTTCCAAACTGGAGTTCACAGACCCCTCAGTTAATGAGAAGACTCCATGGCATAAAAAAAGGTTGGGAACCCCTGTGCTAGAGCTTTCATACCTGGCTAAGGTCAATTGTCAAAATCATTATATGACAGATGCACACTGAAAAATGAAAAACCTTTTGTTTTTATACTCCAGAAAATTATGAGGCACTACTGAAACTGATGAATGCAGTTCAGCAAGCAATAGACCTCCAGGTAAGTGACCTAACAAAATCTCTGCTTCTGCAAGTTTGTATTTCTCAAAAACAAGTGTAGCCATCTGCTATAATGAGTGAGAAGAAACACAAGCCCCCATACACTCTGCCTTATATAATCTCACCCCAACCGTACAGGAATTTACTGCCTTAGAATGATGTCTTACTATGGCATTTTATACATTTCATGCAGTAAGACCACTGCAAAGGGACAAACAAATTATTATACAAACAGTCTTCAGCTCTGAAAAACAGTCACAAATTACCAACAAATGAACGGAGAGCTACCGTAACCAGATATGAAAATGGCAAACACTTTTACAAGATGCTACCTTAAAGAGGGAATACATTCCTGAGAGCTATGACTTACAGTCCTTACCTGTCATGGAAGATGCAGAACCATCTTCTCCACAACCTAATGTAGCAGGGCATCCTTTAAAGCTCTATTCTCAAATGCGGTACTGTGATGGATCAGAATTGAAAATCCAGAAAGATGGGTCCCCTCAATTAGAGGCAGGAGCAGGGATTATAAAAGGATTTTTTTTTCAGAAACCGAATTTGAACCACGCGAATTGCAAGCTCATCCTTTGGCGAATCATGCAGCACAATTTGCAGGGGCTAAAACCCTAGAATTGTGTTTAAGACAAGTAAACACAACAGAACTTGTCTTGATATGAACTGACTAATTATGTTAGGAATGTGTAGAAAGAAATCTTCCAATCTGCTCATCTACTGGATGCAGAACACATGGAGGTAAACTGCTTCCACATTTGTCCATGTGCAAGAATATTGATGAATTATTATTGACTCGTCTAATAGCACAGGTGTTTCACATTCTGGGACTTGGTGCAGGCCCTTTACTCAGCTATGGTAATAAATGAGCCAATGAACAAGTAAACCAAGCTGTCAGAATGAATCTTATTATGGTAAGGGAGGCCAGGGTTTTGGTAATACCTCAGCAACAAATAAAATAAATAACCAGAACGATGTTTCAAGATTTCTCCAAGATTCTACTAAACCCAATTCCAAAGGATTCCAACACAGTTTATCGTAAATATGAAGCTGATGGTGAAGTAAGGTTTCGGTATGCCACCCTAAAAAAGATACAGAAGCAAGTACCTCCTGCTCACAAGCAGGAAGCACTGTTTCATGAAGCCCAGCAAGGATTCAGACGCCCGTTCATTTATTTATCACATGTACATCCAAACATTTGGAGACATTCATGGTGGGAGAAAAACCACGCATACAAAATTATCCATTGTGGCGGCCCGACTACACCATGTTATACTGGTGGCGTTACGTACTGAGTGATTGTAAGCAATCTATTGCAAATAGTAAAGAATGTCTGGCCTATAATAAAGGAGCAATCAGTCACAAGACCACCTCCTATAAGACAAACAAAACCAACTGCACCAATGCAGGTTTGGCAAATTAATTGCAGAGGCCCATTCCAGCATCCCAGCTTATCAGAAGCCTAATAAGTATATTCTTTTAATCCTTGACCGTTGTATGGGATATCCGTGGTTTGTTTCCACAACTTCTGGTAGTGATACTGCAATTGTCACAGTACTCCAAAACTCCATATTGCGATATGCTGGCACCCCAGCCTGCATATACACCGACTGAGGGTTTTCCTTCAGTGGTAAAGACTTTCAGTCCACAGGTGAACAAACAGGCATACAAGGGGAGTACAGTACTCCATTCCAGCCACAAGTGAGTGGCACGGTGGAGTGAAAGAACCAAGGGATTACAGAGGCCTGGCAAAACTGGTCTTGAGGCCAAAGACAGCTATACTTGTCCCTGAAGTCTGCAAACTGTATGCTAATTGCAAAAGTAGGAGTACAGAAGAATGTTCCCCTTATTCCTTAATGTACAATGTCCACCTAAATAAACCCCTGATCACCAACTCAGACCAACCATTACCTACACCAAATACAATTCTTCTCAAGGACTTGAGATTCTCGAGTTTATGGGAATTCAAGAGAAAGCAAAGAACCTGATAAGAAAGTTTAGATACCAGAAGAAGGCGACTGGATCCAAGAAAGCAAATTTCATAAGAACAATTCCGACCCTAATTTCTGAGATGGAAACCTCCTTGTCTTATTCCTCTGGTTATCAATGATAGCTCTGTGGTACTCAAGACCAGGAGGGAAAACAAGACTATAAGTAAACCAGTCACTATAGGTAACATCAAACCTGCCCCAGCAGGATTTAGTATTCCTCCAGAATGACTGGAACCCTTATATTGGACCAGTACAATGGTTCACCACAAGATCCCTACAGCCCGAAGGGGAGGGAGTGAGATGTGTACAACACTGAGTCAGGTCACCTGCAGAAATTCTCTGATGACTCAGCAATAGTTGGGTGTATAAAAGGAAGATGGGAGGATAAATACAGGGATCTGGTGGTGGACTTTGTCAAATGGTGCAGGCTGAATCATCTTTATCAGTAAGACAGAGGAGATGATGATGGACTTTCAGAAGACTAAGCCTGCACAACTCCCAGTTACTATTGTTAGTGAGGACTTACAAGAACCTGGAAGTGCACCTGGATGACAGACTTGAGTGGAACATCAACACAGAGGCAATGTACAAGAAGGGCCAGAGTTGCATCTACTTTCTGAAAAGACTCAGGTCCTTTGAAATATGCAGGCCTCTCCTCCATGTGTTCTACCAGTTCGTTGTCGCCAGTACAATCTTCTACGCAGTGGTGTGCTGGGGCAATGACATCAACACAGGTGATGCCAACAGGCTCAACGTTGATTAGAAAGGCTGGCTCTGTTATAGGAGTCAAACTGGACACATTGGAATCTGTGGTAGAACAAAGGACCTGACAGAAAACACTAGCAATTCTGGATAATGTTTCTCGCTTTCTGCATGCCACCTTGGCTGAACAGGGGAGCACGTTTAGTAACAGACTAAGACATCTACGCCACTCCAGAGCATGATATAAGGTAATTCTTAACCTCGGCCATTTGGCTCCATAATGAGTCAACCTGTAGCTGGGAGAGTGATGACCCCCTCCTGTTAGACTGTTTCAGGTATCTTATTTTTCATTCTTTCTTACTTCTCTTCTAATACTTGTATATTTGTATATTTGTGCACTTGTAATGCTACTGTGACACTATAATTTCTTTTGGGATCAATAAAATATCTATCTATCTATTGAAAGGATGAAACACGTTTAGATCTAAAACAAAATCCAAAAATTCCTGTTCACCTGAGGAAGATCTGATAGACACTTTGCCCAAATAATGCACTCAGAAGGCATTGTTGTTTTCAGAGTAAGACAGATTCAAGTTCCAAGGAGAAATGTGGCTTTTGCCATACTTTACTTTTAGTATTTGTGCTTATAATACTCCTCAGTGCTGCCTTACTTACTATTTGCTTTTTAGCAGACAAAGTCGCATTTACTATGGAAATTGTCTCATCTGGCTTAGACACCCCTACATTTAATTACTCTGAGAATATTAGATTAAGAAGATATGCAAGCAATGATAATTCTAATCCAAATACAGTATCATCAAATGGCTCTTAACCCTCAGTCATTTTTGAAGTAATACACTAAAACACTTAATGCTTGCCTCTGGTGAAGTGATTGTTCCTGTCCACAAAAACATTCACTTTGACCACATTGCATATGAAATGGGCATAGATACATGGGAATGCAAAGAAACACTTGCAGAAATGATTAATGACACCCTAACAAAACCGAAAGATTCCAGCCCAGATATTGAAGGTGAACTAACAGAGGAATCTCTTGAAATGGGTCCCTCTGCACTTGAGTATAAAAGTATAAACACTGTTATGTTAATGAATGGTTCCACTCCTGGAAACTTGATATTGAAACAGTTAGACTAAAACATTGTGACAAGCCATTCATTTTTTAATGAAGACTTTTCTATATTAGATGGATATCTCATTGCACTCTCCCTTTATGGCCAACAAGAGTATTAATATACTTACTACAAAGATTTTACACATTTCCATTTCTCCAACCATGGCTAGTATTCTACTCCATTGTCAAATGTCAAGGTAACAAGGCAATTTTCTGCATTACTGATTTACATTCTAAATGTTTCAGAAATAGATCTGTGAAGACGGAAAGATGCACTGCAGCCAGAGATAAGATAAAATAAAAATGTTTTCCTCACTGGTGAATTAAAATGGATAAGCATTTTATAAATTTCAGTCCCAAAGACTATTGCATCTACCAAGATCTCCAATCTGCCCTTAATCAGTCATGAATAGTTTGTACTGTGATGGCATTATACTATTGTGGTTTACACATTTGATTTTTATATTCAAGCAATCTGCCTTGTGTTTTATGTTATAGAATTTTAAAGGACTTACCAGGAGGTTAAAGATAGCTATCCCTGGGGAATGCAACACTCCTGTAACTTTTTTTTTACCTATTCTGATGCAAGTTCTTTGGAAACAGTGATATAATCCTAGTGCCTCCAAGGTCTATAAAGTGTTATATTGTCACAAGGCAGAACTATTTGAATGAGTTTACTATTCCGTTACTATTTGGCTATAGGCATATATTACATATGTAGTACTCTTACAATGCACCAAGTAGGACCACAAGGCCTACCAATACTGCTTGCTGTTTGTGTTATACATAATGTTACAAGAACAGTTTGTATATTTGATTGATAAAATCACATGGTCTGACAGAACAGACTAGGTAGCACTTACTCAGTTAAAGTTTTCTGGGAAAACACAGAAGCTGGAAAGTTCTGTTAATTCTTCTCAGTCAGGTCCAATCTTTAACAAAGTAAAGGGAAAAAACCTAGACAATTAATCCCAGAGTCCAGAATCACTAGATTCTGGGAAGAAATTTATGCAGATGGTATTATTGGTATCAGAATACCAAATAGAAATCAGCTAAAAGTACAGCTTTGCAAACAAACACTGTCTATAGAGCAGACTTGCTGACCCACTGTACTTTGCTTACTGCTCAAGTGTTGCACTGTAAAACAATGGGGTTATTTAATTGGGCTTGTTTTAAAGTAGACAACAATGGCTAAGTTACACACATAAAAGTTGCTAGTGAACACAGCAGGCCAGGCAGCATCTCTAGGAAGAGGTACAGTCAACGTTTTGGGCTGAGACCATTCGTCAGGACAGTCCTGACGAAGGGTCTCAGCCCGTAACGTCGACTGTATCTCTTCCTAGAGACGATGCCTGGCCTGCTGTGTTCACTAGCAACTTTTATGTGTGTTGCTTGAAATTCCAGCATCTGCAGATTTCCTCGTGTTTGCATTTTCAAACAATGGCTAAGTTATTTAGTTCAAGGAAACTTGCAGAGCAGATTGATTTTATCACTTAGCACATCAAATAGCTCATGTATTAATAGTTGTAAGATTTGTATTCTCTAAGAGTCAGCTTCACAGGATTAATTGTGAGTACCTGGGATCTCTGTCTCCAGAAACTTTTAGACCACTTGTGTTAAGAAGTATCTGAAAAAAAAATCACACGTGTGTAAAGTCAAACAAGTGGCAAAAAAACAGTATGAATATAGAGAGCAGTCTGGGCTTTTGAGAAATGGTCCAGGAACATCAAGAGAATGATAAAAACACAGGAGGAATTAGAATTCATTCCTCTGTCTTCAATTTCTGTGACAGATGACTGGTTCGTCGGCAGCTGGAGGGTAGGTCATTTCAGAAATTGTAGTTGAATTTCAAAAATCCTTTGTGTTTTAGAAATTGTTTATAATTTAAGAACTTTTATAAGATAGAAGTCTTTTGTGAGTTTTAAATGTACTTTAAGAATGTTGTTTAGATTTAAACATATATCACTGAAAGTCAATAAACTGTGTTTAAATTACTTTGTTAGCTGGAAGTACAGTGCCTATAAAAAGTATTCACCCCTCCCCTCCCGCCAGAAGTTTTCATGTGTTATTATTTCACAACATTGAATCATAGTGGATTTAATTTGGGTTTTTTTTGACACTGATCAACAGAAAAAGACTCTTTTGTGTCAAAGTGAAAACAGATCTCTACAAAGTGATTACAAATATAAATACAAATATAAAACACAAAATTATTGATTGTATAAGTATTTACCTCCCCCCTCCCCTTTAATATGACACACCAAATCATCACTGGTGCAGCCAATTGGATTTAGATGTCACATAATTAGTTAAATGGAGATCACCCGTGTGTAGTGAAGATGTTTCAATTGATTGTAGTAAAAATAAACCTGTATCTGGAAGGTCCAACTGCTGGTAAAAGCTGCACCATGAAGTCAAAAGAACACTCTCCAAGCAACTCTATGAAAAAGTTGTTGAGAAGCACAAGTCAAGAGGTGGATACAAGAAAATTTCCAAGTCACAGAATATCCCTTGGAATACAGTTAAGTCAATCATCAAGAAATGTAAAGAATTTGGCACAGCTGTCAATCTGCCGAGAGCAGGCCATCTTCAAAAACTGAGTGGCCATGCAAGAAGGGAACAAGTGACGGAGGCCACCAAGAGACTTATGACATCTCTGGAAGAGTTACAACCTTCAGTGGCTGAGATGGGAGAGACTGTGCAAACAACAACTGTTGCCCGGGTGCTTCACTAGTCGCAGATTTATGGAAGAGTGGCAAAGAGAAAGCCCCTGTTGAAAAAAAACTCACATGAAATCTTGGCTAGAGTTTGCTAGACTCCGAAGTCAGATGGAAGAAGGTTCTATGGTCTGAAGTTTTTGTCCATCAGTTTAAACACTATGTCTGGTGTAAGCCAAACAGTGCACATCATCAAAAACACACCATCCCTACTGTAAAGCATGGTGGTGGCTGCATCATGCTATGGGGATGCTTCACTGCAGCAGGCTCTGGAAGGCCTGCGAAGGTAGAAGGTAAAATGGATGTGGCAAAATACAGTGAAATCCTGGAGAAAAACCTGATGCAATCGGCAAGAGAACTGCGACTTGGGAGAAGATATGTTTTGCAGCAAGACAATGACCTCAAGCATAAAGCCAAAGTTACACGGGAATGGCTTAAAAGCAACAAAGTTAATGTCCAGGAGTGGTCAAGTCAGAGTCCAGACCTCAATCCAATTGAGAATTTGTGGTTGGACTTGAAAAGGGTTATTCACTCATGATCCCCATGCAATCTGACAGAGCTTGAGCAGTTTCGTAAAGAAGAATGGGGAAAATTTTCAGTGTCCAGATTTGCAAAGCTGGTAGAGACCTATCCACACAGACTCAAGGCTATAATTGCTGACAAAGGTGCATCTACTAAATACTGACTGGAAGGGGGTGAATACTTTAGCAATCAATTATTTTGTTTTATATTTGTAATTAATTTATATCACTTTATAAAGTTCTGCTTTCACTTTGACACAAGATTTTTCGATCAGTGTCAAAAAAGCCAATTTAAATCCATTGTGATTCAATGCTGTAAAACAATAAAACATGAAAACTTCCAAGAGGGTGAATATTTTTTTATTAGGCACTGAATCTCCTCCTTGGTAGGGAGAGGGAACACACCACTCAAATAGTGGGTATTGGCTGTTAAACTCATCATAGAGGATAAACTGAGAAGTGAACTGGTCTTAGAAGATGGAGTAGTTATAATATAATCTCCCCTTAGTGAGAGCGCCCATAGCTATCTATATCGAGCAGGACTTAAGATCTTTGTTTGAGTTTAGAATTCCGTGGTCAGCAAACCCAATACCATCACAAATGTTCAGTTTAAGATCTAATACAACTTCTTCCTTGACATATACAGTGTTTGTAGATTAAAATAAAGCTATCTTGAATGCCCTCCAAGAACCTCACTCCACATTACTAGAGCTGATTTGATTTGTCAAGTATTTTGTGATCACTATAGTAGAGGTACTACTTAGTTCCTGATCTTCACATTTCTTCACCACACAACATCAGCACCCAGAACCCGCGGATACGGAGGGTTGACTGTATGTGCCAAATGGATCCTTGTACTTGGGATTTTCTCAGGTTGCCAGTGTCCAAGATCACAGAGCACCAGCATAACCATTTGCTTCAGGAACCTCTGCAGACCTTCTGCTAACCAATCTGCTGTCATTTGTAACAATGCAATACAGTCGACCCTCTGTATCTGCGGATTCAACGAACCGCGGGTCGAAAATACTGTAGAGGTTTCCCCCGCTATCCGAAAGTGGAGTGGAAATGGCGTAAAGCAAAGGAGCAATTACCATTAATTTATATGGGAAAAATTTTTGAGCATTCCCAGACCCAAAATTTAACCTACCAAATAGACAATAGACAATAGATAATAGACAATAGGTGCAGGAGTAGGCCACTCAGCCCTTCGAGCCAGCACCGCCATTCACTGTGATCATGGCTGATCATCCACTATCAGTATCCAGTTCCTGCCTTATCCCCACAACCTTTGATTCTGCTATCTTTAGCGGAATATCATACCAAGTAACACATAAAACCTAAAATAACATTAATATATAGTAAAAGCAGGAACGATATGAAAAATACACATAAAGTAAAAATAATGTATGTACAGTACAGTGTAGTTTCACTTACCAGAATCGGGAAGACAGCGAACACACTGGAAGACTCACGCATTTTTCTATCATACAGTTCTTTGTAAGCACTCAAAATATCCTGCAAACCTGCCCTAAACCTATGTGCCCTTTCAAAATTAAAGTCATACTTTTCTGCAATCATTGCAGCACTGTCAATTGTAGCGAAAATCTGACGCAGTTCAAAACTATGGCGTGCGTGCCGCCTCTATATCAGCTCGCTGCAAAACAAACACTGAACGCTGTTTTCGTTGTTTGCTACTCTCGCTGCTCGGGGTGCGCGCTGCCTCTATAACGGCTCCCTGCAAAACAAACACTGAACGCTGTTTTCGTTGTTTGCTAATCTCGCTGCTCGGGGTGCGCTCTGCCTCTATAACGGCTCCCTGCAAAACAAACGCTGAATGCTATTTTTTCTGAGGCAGCATCATCGTTCCCGAAGAGCTATGATGGTTGCGTCTGTACTGAACATGTACAAACCTTTTTTCTTGTCATTGTTCCCTAAACAATACAGTATAACAACTATTTACATTGTATTAGGTATTATAATTAATCCAGTGATGATTTTAAGTATACGGGAGGATGTGCATAGGTTATATGCAAATACTATGCCATTTTATATAAGGGACTTGAGCATCCGCAAATTTTGGCATCCACGGTGGATCCCGGAACCAATCCCCTGCGGATACAGAGGGCCGACTGTATAATCATACCCATTCTATTGCCACCTGGAGTGGTGGCATAATATTGCTATTATATTATATTAATATTGACTGTTTGCATTAACCCTTGTCTCAGGCAACAAAGCTGGATCCAAATCACAATTATCAATCTAATTGCAGGCATTAAAAATGCACCTATCAAAGCCAACTGTGTGGCCACCAGTGTTAGTTTTAATGGTGATTTATTTGTTACATAGTCATAGTCATACTTTATTGATCCTGGGGGAATTTGGTTTTCGTTACAGTTGCACCATAAATAATTAAATAGTAATATGTAAATTATACCAGGAAATAAGTCCAGGACCAGCCTATTGGCTCAGGGTGTCTGACCCTCCAAGGGAGGAGTTGTAAAGTTTGATGGCCACAGGCAGGAATGACTTCCTATGACGCTCTGTGTTGCACCTCGGTGGAATGAGTCTCTGGCTGAATGTACTCCTGTGCCCAACCAGTACATTATGTAGTGGATGGGAGACATTGTCCAAGATGGCATGCAACTCTTTTCAGACACCACCATCAGAGAGTCCAGTTCCATCCCCACAATATCACTGGCCTTACGAATGAGTTTGTTGATTCTGTTGGTGTCTGCTACCCTCAGCCTGCTGCCCCAGCACACAACAGCAAACATGATAGCACTGGCCACCACAGACTCGTAGAACATCCTCAGCATCGTCTGGCAGATGTTAAAGGACCTCAGTCTCCTCAGGAAATAGAGACGGCTCTGACCCTCCTTGTAGACAGCCTCAGTATTCCTTGACCAGTCCAGTTTATTGTCAATTCGTATCCCCAGATATTTGTAATCCTCCACCATGTCCACACTGACTCCCTAGATGGAAACAGGGGTCACCGGTGCCTTAGCTCTCCTCAGGTCTACCACCAGCTCCTTAGTCTTTTTCACATTAAGCTGCGGATAATTCTGCTCACACCATGTGACAAAGTTTCCTACAGTAGCCCTGTACTCAGCCTCATCTCCCTTGCTGATGCATCCAACTATGGCAGAGTCATCAGAAAACTTTTGAAGAATACAAGACTCTGTGCAGTAGTTGAAGTCCGAGGTGTAAATGGTGAAGAGAAAGGTAGACAAGACAGTCCCCTGTGGAGCCCCAGTGCTGCTGATCACTCTGTCAGACACACAGTGTTGCAAGCACACGTACTGTGGTCTGCCAGTCAGGTAATCAAGAATCCATGACACCAGGATAGCATCCACCTGCATCGCTGTCAGCTTCTCCCCCAGCAGAGCAGGGCGGATTACGCAGTGGACCTCAATCAGTTGGCCTACTTTCTGAAACTATTCTAATTACAGAAACCTCAATAGGCAGTCACGTATCATGGAATCACAGCTGTGATGTTCATTGACTAATATTAATGGATGTATTTACACGGTGACATTTAACTGAGTGTGGCCTCAAAGAGCCCTGGTCTCTTTGGAATCAAGAATCAAAACCATTCCAGTGGCTGGGGTTGTATGTCACAGAAAGGAAGATATTTGTTGTTGATGGGGGACAGTTATTTCAGCCCCAGAACATTACTGCAGGAGTTCCTCAAGGCACAACCATCTACAGCTGCAAAGTGACCTTGCTTCCTTTGGAATATAAGCAGTAGAAATATTCACTCAATGTTCAATTTCATTAGAGCTTCTCAGCAAATGAATCAGCCCACACCCACACTTCAAGAAAGGCCAGAATGTGGATTATTTATTATTATTTGACCTTGATTGTTGCTGCCAAGGACAATGCGCTTGCACTGCTGCTCCATTCAGTGCATGACAGGATACTGGCAATTCAATTACTAAAAACACAGTGACTACATTTAAAATAATGTCTCAGTTATTTAGAATGACATCCAAGTTACAAATGAATTAAAAACAAACAACTGTAAAATTAAAGAAGCAGTGGCTACCCATGAAACAAGACTGAGACAGCATCAGGCAAGGGCTCATAAGAGGTAAATAGTATCTGTGCTGTAAGCATGACAGGCATTATTATCTCCAACAGGAAAGAGTCCAACCATCTACACAATCACATTATTATTGGCATAAGCACACTACGTGTCAATAATCTATCAGAAACTCACCTGGATGAACCACATAATACTGTTTTCAGAAGAGCAGATCAGAGAATGATTATCTTGCAGCAAATGAATCAAAGTCTTTCTACCACCGAAAGGCACCAGTCAGAACTGTGAGGCATTACTTTTTACTTGCCTGGATGAATTGAATTCAACTCCAGCAAAAGCCAAGTAGCCCTGTTCACCCTCCTAAAGAGATGTTCACCAAGGGAACTCCAACAGCATTTCTGATAGTCATCGAGATGGGCAAAGGTAGTCACTGGAGTACATCATCACTTACAGATTTCATCTCCAGCCTGACTTGGATAAGTATCACCAGAACTTGAATCATTGCTATGTGAAAGGTCTGGAACTCCCTCCCAACACCATGGTAGAAGCACTGCAGCAGTTCAAAACAACAGTTTGATATCTTCCTCACAAGGTCTATCAGAATAGTCAGTAAGTGCTGGTTTTGGCAAAGATGCTCATACTTCAAAGCTGAATGATTGAAAAAGAGCCATGGGCTTTTGAATATCCACCATATACCCACATGAAATACACCAAAAGATGAGACAGAATGAATGTGTTTCCCAGCTTTACCTTCAAAACTTCTGTATTTGTTCTTTGTAACCATTAACTCAAGAGCAACCTCATGAGTGTAAAATAACAGTGTGATGGACTTCCTCTGTCACACCATCCCTGATGATTGAGTACAGCATAATATGCAAACATGCCAAGAAATGAATTAGAGTTATGACCTTCTGAGACAAAAAGTCTAGCTTTAACTTTTTATATGGCGACTCTTTAATTTTTAAACAGTTCTGGATTCTCCCACAGGAGGAAACATTCTGTCAAAACCCCTCAGAATTTTATATCTTATTTTAATTGCTTAAAGGTGCATTATTGGATCTGCAGTGCTGTTCAATATCGGATTACAAGTCTCATTATGGCTTGAAAAATTTGAATTTATCCTAAAAGGAATCTAGAAGTGAAATTTTCAAAAAATGTGGTCTTTAAATTGATGGGCTCATTTCAAAACCCAAAAGATTCATGAAGTGCATTAAGAAAATGAGGCCTGGCATCTTTGCCTGGTTGAAGTTGGATGCAACTTCAGAATCATGTCAATGAGACTGGCTTGTAACAACCTTCTAAAGTGCAAACGATCTCTCAGTTCTCTGCCCTGTTGTGATAATTGCAATCCTTTATTGTTCTTGACGTTATCCAATCCTGGACATGTGGTTCCTAAATTTTCTACCTACACCTCTCTCTCTGTCTATCTCTCGTTCTACACCTTATATGTGTAATGCCCTGGTTCACATTTTTACTGTTATGCTGCAGGTATTTCATTTGGCAGTTCTGTAAGAGCAGTCTGTTCTGCTTTCAGCCTGTTTGGGTTATTGTTGAAGAACTGGAATGGACATAGTGATGCTCAGTTCTTCTATCTCCTTCCATGACTTATAATGCAAAATGTGTTTATTGATAGCTATCACACACTTGTCAAGCCTTTCAAACATTTTTCTCTGGAAATCATAATACAAAGCATATGTATATTACTGTTGTCCCTTTTTCACAGGAATCTAACAAATTGGAGCAGAAGTAGGCCATTAGGCCATACAAGCCTCTGCTCACTTTTGTTAAGATCAAGGCTAATTTTCTATGATTTCCCAAACAACTCCCATGTTCATTGAAATCCTTAAAATCCAGGATTCTATTAACTTTAGTTTGCAAAGAAGCAAGGCTCCACAGCCCCTTGAGGCAGAAAATCCCAAACTTCATCACCCTCAGTTTAAGATGTATCCCTCCATCTCAGTCCAAATAAAATTAGAACCCCATATGCTAAGTCTGTGGCTCTGATTCGTGATTTTTCATCAAGGAACTTTGTTAGGTTCAATTAGATATCTCATTCCGCTAAACTCCAGAGAGCACTGGCTGCTTCTACTGAATCTCTCCTCATAGAACAATTCTGCCAATCCTGGAATCAGTCTGATGAACCTGCACTCTCAGGCAAGTATATCTTTTTCCATGTGCAGAGTACAGGACCTCTGAACAAATGTCCAAGAGTAGTCTCATGAAGGCCTTTATATCTAGTTAATATTATGTCAGTAATTATAATACATGTGTTATGAATCTTTATAACATTATATATAATATCATAATAGTTTATATTACTAGTAGTAAATTATTTGAAAACATAATTGCAAATTAAGTGTCTTCAATATGAAATGATGAATCCATTTCTCTTTCCACAGAGGGTATCCAAGCTGCTGAGTTTTTTTCCAGAACTCCAGATTCAGGTATATTTCTTTATTACATGTACATCGCAACATACAGTGAAATGCGTCGTTTGCGTTAACAACCAATGAAAACTAACAATGTGCTAGGGGCAGCTACAATAAAACTTTGTTACTCTTATATTCCAATCCTCCTTAAGATAAAATATGGCATGTTATTTGTGTTTCCGACTCCTTGCTGCATTTCCATTTTAGTCTCTAAGTCCCTTGAAACATCAACATTATCTCAACTCTCATCATTTAAAAAATACTCAATTTTTATGCAAAGATGTGAATAACGCCATACTTCTTCACATTTCCTGCATACACAGTGATTTTGCCTACACTGTCAGTTGTCCATATTCCCCTAATCCCGCTGCAGAATTTCCATGAACAATGAGCAGACAACCAGGCAGCGAAAAACAAAATAGTTAAAGATAATTAGTAATATTGGACCAAACCCTCGGCTTGCTGTGTAATACAAATTATTATATGCATTGAATATATAACTCGGGAGGGTGCAGTATTGCCCCTTCTCCAAGGGGACAGGACAGAACAAGTAACTGAACTGGCAGTCAGGGAGCACCGTGCCTCTAGCGGTCAGCGTGACGCTATTACAGCTCAGGGTGTAGCAGTTCAAAGTTCAACTTTCAGAAGTTTATACAGCCCTCCCGTGAGGGCTTGGGTTCTCTCCGAGTGCTCCGGTTTCCTCCCACAATCAGAAAATGTACCGGTTAACAGGTTAATTGTTCACTGTATATTGTCCTGTGATTAGGCTAGGATTAAATAGGTGGGTTGTTGGGCAATGCGGCTCGTTGGGCTGGAGGGCCTGCTCCCCACTGTAGTTCTAAATAAATAAATCAGCTATTACTCTTAAGATAGTGATTGATAGGGCAATTCCACAGGTCAGAGTCCTAACTGGGGCAGGGCAAATTTTATGGGAATTAGGCAGGATCTAGCATGGGCCAATTGGGTGAGCTTGTTCGAAATGAAAGGAACAAGTAGCAAGTGGGAGGCTTTTAAGAGTGTGATATCAAAAGTCCAGGAACTGCATGTTAGGGTTAAGGGTAAACATGGCCAGATTATGGAGCTGTGGCAGATGAGAGTTGAGGCCCTCCTCGAGGAAAAGTAGTAAGCATATATTGAATATAGGACATCAGGAATGATTGAATTCCTTGAAAGCTAAAAGACAATTAGGAATACTCTTATGGGGAAATCATGAAGGCATAAAGAGCGTATGAGAGGGATCTGATAGGTAAGGTCAAGAAGTTCTGCAGCAATATTAAGGGTAAAGAGGTGGCCTCTTTATTTCTCAAGAGGGGTGGGATTTTTAACA
This sequence comes from Mobula hypostoma, assembly GCF_963921235.1. NCBI lineage: Eukaryota > Metazoa > Chordata > Chondrichthyes > Myliobatiformes > Myliobatidae > Mobula > Mobula hypostoma. The sequence goes on along the minus strand of NC_086103.1, from coordinate 81,688,376 downwards.
AATATTTTTCTTTATGAATGTTTTCTACATGGATTTTATTAAGGCGTTTGACAAAGTCCCTCATGAGAGTCTAATACAGAAGATTAAGACGCATGGGGTCCACAGCGAATTGGCTGTTTGGTTTCAGAACTGGCTTCCATATAGAAGACAGAGGATAGCGGTCGATATTGGAGCTGGAGGTCTGTAATTAGTGGTGTTCAACAGGCACCTTTGCTGTTTGTGATGTATATACGTAACCTGGATGAAAATATAAACAGGTGTGTTCGTAAGTTTGCAGGTGGTGTAGAAGGCTGGTAGCATGATATAGATCAGTTGCAGGGATGGGCCGGGAAATGGCCGATGGAGTTTAACCGAGACAAATGCGAGATGTTGCATCTTGGTAGGACAAATGCAAGGAAACAGTACACTGATAAGGGCAAGATCCTTAACAGTGTTGCTGAACAGAGAGATCTTGGGATCCTAGTTCTTAACTCATAACTCATAATTCGTAAGGTGATTAACAAGGCTTATGGAATGTTTGTTTTTATTAGTTGAGGCATTGAGTTCATAAATTAAGAGGTTATCTTGCAACTTTATAAAACATTGGTTAGGCCACATCTGGAGTATTGCACACAGTTCTGGTTGCCCTGCTATAGGAAGGAATTTGAGGCTTTGGTGAGGGTGCAGAAGAGGTTTACTGGGATGCTGCCTGGCTGAGAGGACATGTGCTATCACAAGAGGCTGGATAAGCTTGGGTTGTTTCTCTGGAGCGGTGGAGGCTGAGAGGAGATCTGAAAGGTTTACAAGATTATGAAAGGCATGGATAGAGTGGACAGAGAGTATCTGGTTCCCAGAGTTGAAATGTCTAATATCAGAGAACATCCATTGAAGGTGAGAGTGGGTAGGTTCAAGGGGGCTGCAAGGGGGTAAGTTTTTTAGTCTAGAGAATTGTGGGTGTCTGGAATGCACTGCCTGGTGTGATGGTAGAGGCAAATACATTGGAGGCTTTTAAGAGACGTTTGGATAGGCACAAAAGGAAGATAGAGGGTTATGAACATATTGTAGGTAGAATGGATTAGTGTTTGGGTGTTTTTGATTTGCTTTTTAGCTGCTTTGGCTCAACACTGTGGGCTGAATGGCATGTTCCTGTGCTGTACTGCCTATGCTCTATGTTCTCTGGTATGACTACAGAGAAACTCATGATTGCTCCAGAAATAAAGAATGCAAGTGGAGATGGTTTGGAGAACATTCACATTAACCAGAAGGACTAATTTGCAGATCAAGTAGTGCATTAAGGTGAGTTGATCCCTAGAGCCTCACCAAGAGCATCCTCAGACTTTGTGGGAGACTAGAGATAAAATTGCAGAGACCTTTGCAGAGATATTTGCTTCATTGTTGGTTATTGAGGAGTTCCCAAAGACCAGAAGTTGGCCAATTATGTTCTATTGTTTAAGAAAGGTATCGAGGACAAGTATAAGATATGAGTATAAGGAATGAGCTGCTAGAGGAAGAGGCTGAGGCAGATACAATAGTATCATTCAAGAAGCAAATGAAGGGATGAGCTTAGAGGTATTTAAGTTAAGTGCAAGAAATCAGGACTAATTGGTTGGGCGTTGTGGTCAGCATGAACGTAAGAGACCAAAGGACTTGTATCTGTGCAATATTGCTCTATAACTCTATAGTTCTAATTGACTAGAATGCCTTCTGGTTATATTTGAAGAAAGATCTTCCCACCATAAATCTTACAGATTCTTTCCCTGTAGTACTGAAAGGATACCTGTCTATGGCCTTAAGTAACTTAATTGTACTTCTTTGAGCTATCTGAGCCTTCCCTTGAGACAGAAGATGGTGCAACATGTGGGTACAATAAAGCAGAGGTGTTAATGAAATATAAACATCAATACCTTTACCATCACAAAATATAGTTACTGTACTTTAAAACATATTGGAATGCTCTATTGGAAGAAAGATCACATTTTTTTATATAACCTAGATGCTACAATAAATACAGTGTTTAAAGAAGCATGACTCTCTGGGTGAATCAAAGTACTATGTGTAATGTTTATGAATGATGCTTTGTGTTTAAGAAAGTAACTATTTATACTCCTGCCATACTTGCCATCTTTAAATGTGCTAAACTATTTACAGCATGATGAAAAAAAGGTAGTTCCAGTATAATTGCACCTCCTGCCCACAGCACAGTGATTGTGATCTTTCCTACTCTAACAGGTTTTGCTCAAACATCTTCTATAGTTGTCCTCATGTGTAGCTGCTCAATTATTCCCCCGGGCCTGTACCATGTTCACATTAAATCAAATGAGCCACCAAACAAGAGACTAAAACCAATACTCAATGTGGTCTTCTGAATTACATTTAATTATCTAGGTGGAATATTACATGTCCACCAATTGTCCTTGAGGATTTCATCCAGTTTTAGAGATTCCAAGGGAAGCAAATCTCTTGACATGATACAAATAACATCACAATAATATAGTCTGCTGGATAGATCAGCTAGCCTTTCCCTCTTCAACATCTCATAGCACCCACTCTTGCTGTTCTCTGACTGAAATTCCCACTGCTGTAACTCCACCAAGCAACATAAAGCCTTGAGAGCACATAATGTTGCCAAGCTCTCTGGGTAGAAGAACAGAACCAAGCATAGTGGAGGAATTGGTAGATCAGACCATGCCTTGTGTGGAAAGATGTTGAATATACTTTTATCCCAGCAGACACTGTTTCAAAGACACAACACTTTAAGTAAGAAACAGAGATTGAAGATAGAACCTCAATGATGGATGAGAAGGGTGAATAAAAGGCACAAGTGGGACCATCAAACGTACAAAAAGATGGGAGCAAGAAAGCAAACTGTTGGGAGGAACTCAGCAGATCAAGCAGCATCTGTGGAGGCAAATAAATGCTCAGCATTTCAGGAAAGAAACTTGTGTCAGGAAGGGAGAAAACGGTTTCAAAATCAGGAAAGGATAATTTTTAAATGAAGATAGTTTTAAAATTTAACATAATATGAGCAGGCAATGCTTGTACAAGCAGTCCACATGTAATGATAGGATTCTGTTTCTGAGGACTGCTACAAACTGTTTGTAAGTTGTAAGTTAATGAAAAGTGTGTGGAAGGGGATCAGAGGAACAACTGTCATTGCAGAACCAGCAGGCACAGGTAGAGCAGCCACCAGCCAGTCTCACTGACTTAGTGAGACAGTTAGTGAGGCTCTGAGGGCTCCAAGCTCTACTGCGCTCAGACCCAGCCCCTGCTTGTTGCAGTTCAGCGGTGTGATAAGTGAAGGCATGTAGAAATGCTGCATTCTCACCTGCAAAAGATGCCCTCAGCCCTTCAACAGCTGGGAACTCAATCTTTGTCTATCACACCGGTTCATAGGTTAGATGTTCATAAACTGGGGAGGACCTGCAATTGGCCTTTAAACTCCTGAGTCAATGTTGATGCATGAATGCTTCCACTGTGTCTGCTCTGCCTAAAGATCTGTCAGATATCTCAACGGAGGGGCTGAATTAAGCCCCTGCCAAGAAGTATTGCACTAACATATCAGGTGTCCTTCCCACACCCCACTCAGCTGATGAGGCTTCTACCCCCAACCTATCCCGTTCTCAATGCATCTTAAGGTTAAAATCAGCCTTCAGTTTCATAAAAGTTAATCTTTAGTAGCTATGGGATGGATATGTCTGTATAATTCTGTATAATGGCCTCATAATTCAAAACCAAACCTTTCCCTCAGGAGTGGATGAAGCTGAATCTGATGGTGTTTTTATCGAAGACACACGAGCCTGAAGATGCTGGAATCTGGAGCAACAGACAATCTGCTGGATGAATTCAACCAGTCAAGCTGCATCTTAGATGCTGCTCGATCTACTGAGATCCTTCAGTGGATTATTTGCTGCATTGAATGTTATCGATCTTGAGTGTTGTAGTCAATATTCATCATAGGGACTCCAAGTTTCCACCTTTCGACCATCTCACCACTAAGGCTCTCAACAGTGTCTCAGGGCTCCATTTTACAACATGTTCTTCCAGACAATCAACAGACAGAAAAAGGGCACTCCTCAAGTATGTCCCATTTCCTAACACCACTCACCACCTGCCTTGGAAAGACAATTTTTTTTACACATTTTATCATGTCTTTTCATCTTACTTGGCCAAACACACTCTCCACTTCGCAGCATTTTCACGTGGGGCATCTTTGGTGATGTTGCTGCCTCACAGGGCCAGAAGCTTGATGGTGATCATGACCTCGATTGCTATTTGTGTAGAGTTTGTATGCTCGCCCTGTTACTGCATGGGTTTCTTCTGGGAGCTCCGGTTTCCTCCCATATCCTAAGGCTGAGTTAACCAGCTACTATAAACTACCCTGAGTGTGTAGGAGGGTGGAAGAATTATGAGGGGAGGAGAAGTTAATGGGAAAGTTGGGAGAATAGATCACAAGGAAAAATCAGGAGGAATGAGATTGCTCTGAGAAGAATCGTAGATTCATTGGGTCGAAACAGCTTCCTCTATTATATGGAAATATGAATCTCTAATCTCAGGCAGCACAGAATCAAGTTAGGGAAACAGACAGCTAGTTAAAATACAAATAAACAGCTGCAATTAAAATATCAAAATTCAGGGGTGGCCTTATAACTACACCAATCAACCAGTCAAATAGAGAGATGGCAGCCAACGTTCTCGAAAGTCGCTTTATTTTCGCCAGCCCTATCTGGCCTCGCTCGCAAAGCTCGATTGAAGGGCTGTCGACTCACAAGCCACCCAGATTTCGGGCAAGTTGCTGTTATTGCATCGAGCAATAGACCTGTTGATACAATGAGTACGGTCTGTGGTCCTTTCGGAGCAGCAGTTGAAACAATAGGAATGTGGCCACAACTTGCACTTACAGCAATTTGCATACACTTTCAAATAACTATCGGCCGTTTTAATCAGTCCGCTAAATCGCTTGTAAACGCAAAAACAACATAGATTTTATGCGCTTTGCAGTTTGAGGATTAAGTGGTGAAGGCGCGAGGCAAGTGCAAAACTGGCTAACAATATACCCCGCAGTAAGTTGAAGAGCCGAGAGTACGGTTGCAAGGGGTCACCGAGAGAGAACCGCATTCCACTACCGCAGTGCAGTTCCAGGCTGCCGCCACACCGTGGCTCTACTTCCTTTGCCTGGGCGCACCTGGGAGCCGAGCGCTGACACCGAGCGTCCGCCCAGCCCCTGCACCAACCCCGGTTCCCTCCCGCATCAGCGCAAACTGCAACCCGCCGCCCGTTCTTTGTGTGTGGAGCCACAGCCACCTCTACAATCACACCGTGGCAAACCGACGCGTTTTGATTTCCCAAAGAATGTCTAAACACGCAATCAGAACCAGCAGACAAATTAACACTGAACTGACCACTATCCACTCCGGAGAATGAAAAGAAAGTCTCTCAGGACACGTCTGAAAATCTCTGGCCTATCGCCCAGAAATTTGCCTTTAATGCCTTGTGATTGAATGTCCTGAGATGACTTTACACATTCCAGTGATTACTCCTGTTCAATAGGAGTAGCCTGACCCGGCTACCGGGACCACGGGTCGCAGACTGAATCAACTGTCAACTATCCGCAGCACCTCATTTCATTATTATCGATCCCTGTCGAAGTCATACAATTCACTATCAGTAACAACATACATCACGAATATGATTCAGATCTTTGACAACCAGCAAAGCAAACCGGAAGACATCTCGTATCAAAATATCCTTGATCAGCAGCAATTATTAATTAATAAGTCTAATTTCGCAAAAGAAAGCCTTAAATGCAACGGTGTAAAAGTTTAGCGAGTATCCGGTGTTCCCCGGTATGTTTACTCCGGGGTAGCTTGATACGGTAGCAGATAGAGAGGTGGGTGGGAGAGGGATGATTACCTGCAGGTCATCTCGGTTTTGCAGCCTTTCCTTGCCGCCCGCTATTGTGATTTGCACCCCCGGATTGTCAGCCGGCCCCGAGCTCTCGCTCGCCACGCTGGCCGTATCGCTGGAAGCCTCGGTGTCCCGGGACGGGCCGTGCTGACCGGAGCTCCGCGAGCTCCGAGAACTCCTGCGACCGACGCTGAGCGCATCGAAATCCAAAGTCTTGCTCTCGTACGCTCCTTCCACCGAGCAGAACATGCCCCCATACTTCTGTCTTGGTACCTGGGCAGTCGTGCCTGGTCTAGCCAGATACACCGGGAGATCGTCATCCTTATCCCGGTTTCTCCTATCCTCGGCCATTGATCTCGGTGAGCGACGCAAGAAAGGTGAGAGCACAAAACGGTATTCGGGAGTCAGAGGCGGTTGTAGCGAGCCGCTAGTGGCAGACTGCTGCTGAAATCCCTTGACACGGAAGTGATAACGCGTGTGCACCGCACACTGAACGCATTTTAAAGTATAGTTGCCCCCCTCCCCCGTTTGCCTGGGCTCTCGCAACGGACCGCCCGCAGATGAGCGACTGCAGCCGCAATCCCAGCAGACGGATTGCGGAGAGTCACCGCCGAGGGACCGAGACTGATGGCACACGGGGAGGAGGGGGTTGGTGGTGGGGGAAGGAGAGAGGGAGGGTTATGAAAACAAAGTGACCCTCACCTTAAGCCACCCAGAATACCACCAACCCACCACAGGAGTGTTGTCCTCTTTAAAAGAAAACACATTCAGTGAATGACAAGAAAAAACGATCTTTCAAAAATAATGATTAAAACACTAACACAATATTGCTTCGAGAAGAAGGGAAAGGCGGGGTGGTGGTTGGTGGAGAGGAGGTTGAGACAATTTGGGGTTTCATACAGTCAAGACGGATGGTGCTTTACTGCTTAATTTATTTACAAGTAAACAATGCATTCTTGCTGGAAATTTACAGAATAAAACACAGGTCCCACACTTTACGAAACTGTTCTGCATTTGTGGTTACAGTGATTGTGGATTCCTGAAAGATTCCAGTCCAGACTGGTCCGTTCACATCAGCTCCATCGTTGAACTGTATCACTCAAAAACTAGGGTCTGTACAGATCTTTTGGAAAAGAGTGGGGTACAGATGTGGTGGGTGAGAAGTGGCGCACCATTAAAAAACTGGTAATATAAGACAACGTGCTGAAGGATCTTTCTCAGCCGTATGTGACATGTTGAACAAACGTAAAGGTTAAAGTTGGAAGAAGTTTATGAAGGGCATGGAATGTACGATTCAGCTCATGGACCTACCAACTGAAAAAATAAGCTTGCCCCAATTTGATCTTTGTCTATATTTTAACCGAAATCAAATTAGGGGCGTTCATTCATCATCGGTCTCCCACCCATCGTCCTTTTCTACTGAGCTGTGTCATCTGTCTGCCACAAACAAGTCACCACCTTTTAGATAACTAGTGGATTATCCCACCTATCCTCCCAGGGATAACACCGACAACAACCTGCGCGCCCAGATCGCTGCCCTTATTCGGAGAGCAACGAGCTGTCGACCCGGTCAGAAATGTGAAATTTGCGGTTATTCAGAAGGGCAATTACATTGAATTGTTTTCAGGGCTGGTGTAGGATGTGACAGGTATCACTCAACCGGGTTTAGTTAATTCCAATGCTAAAGTTAAGCTATTTACTATGATTTCGTGGCACAGAATTGTATATGCAAAAGTATTTTCAATCTCACTCAAAAGATATTGTTAACCGTTGCATTATCTCCAAAACTAAAGATATAAAGCTCCCTTTTGTTAAAAAACTTTGCTTTTTACCAATAAATGCAAACTCCCAATATTCGCAATTGTTTTCACCATCTGAAGTTATTTTGCTTGTTGTTCATCACCTAACACTAATATAATTGCTTTTAACAACAACCTCTTTCCAGACAGTCTACAGAACCACCACTTCCGTCCCAATGGATTCCTGTCCGTTTATTTCTCATTAGGTCTTCGTCGTTTCCTGGGAACTGTTTGCTGAGCGCTCTATCCTGCCATTTGCTCGGTAACTCTGCCTTCCTCCGGCATTCGTGTGTGAGGTGCGGCTTTCCCAGTGGGAACTGTCCTTTCAGCACCCTAATCGATCCGTCTGATTCGCCAAGTTTGCCAACCAACTGCCTCGATAGCATCTTCGGTAGTGTCAAGGATCCTGGATCAATGTAATGACAGCGAGGAAATCTACAGCTCTACAGTTCTAGCCTGCCGCTGGCTGCTTTCTTGCATCTTTTTTAGGGGGAAGATTTAGCGCGAGTCTCTAGTTTATGGAGTTGGACAAAGCAACTCCTCTTAAAAGCTTCACTGGGGTTGAACTTTTTACTTATTTTAGCACAAGAGGAGAATTAATAAACATTTATGTTGTATTAGCTAACATTTGGGACAGTGGCTATTTTAAATATACTCCTGAAAAGCTGTCCATTGGGCATTTATCAAGTGGGATATCTCCAAGTCTTTTGAAGATGACTTTCTTCAGTGGGAGATTTGTAATACAAAAACCTGGCTACAATAATATTCACACTTCCAAATTCGGTGCACGCGTTATCATCTGTAAACAATATATTATACCGGGTTCCAGCAGTTGTGTGTTACACAATCCTTCCCACTGCCCCAATTTAGAGATACTTTGAAAATTCTTCACAAGATTTACCCTAAATTATTGCATTTTTAAACCATATCTAGGGTTCAAATTGCTAATTTCAATCGTAATGAGTGCTTTTATTAATATTAAATATAGAAGATGGATTTACCTCAGTTGTTGATTCGGGTATGTCTGCTTATATTTACCCTTTAGTTGACAATTTGTTGTCATTTTCAAAGAAATATGCAATTAATTTATTTATTGAGATACAATGTTGAATTGCCCCTTCTGGCCCTTCAAGCCACTACTCAGCAACTCCTGATTTAACCCTAGACTAAACACGGGACAATTTACAATGGCCAATTAACCTAATAATAAAAACGTCTTTGGACTGTGAAAGGAAAGCGACGCACCTGGAGAAAGCACACACATTGCTCGGGGAGGACACAGAAATTTCTTACAGATGATATCAGAATTGAACTCCAAACTCCGATAGTACCTCAAGCTGTAATAGCATCGAGGTAATCAAAACGTGACTGTGGCGTCCTGCAGTATAACAAACAGATTTCCTTGGTAATATCCCCGAAAAAGAATAATAATGGCATAGTCAGACCACACTAAAAGAGATCAATGAAATACTTGACGAGTGTCACCTCTTTGAAGAGCTATCACACTCTCTGCCCATTTACCATAATCTTACAAAGTCCTCCTTTCAAATATTTATCTAATTCACTTTTAAGCATATTTTTACTTGGCAACTTTTAAACAGACCCTTTCTCAGTCGTAATAGGTTCTCAATTGTCTTCATTTTTTTTTTGTGTTATCTTAAATCCATATCCAGAGATCAGTTTCTTCCTCTGAAAATGGTAATAACCTTTAACAACTACATAAAATCTCCAATAAGCCTTGTCCATCCCCATGAATAATACTGCTTGCATCTGTAATCTCTCTGTGCCATACTAATTCCCCTGAATTGTGAATCACAGTTCTTTGACTGCTCAGAATGGTCCTTGCCTTAATACACTATCAATTTAGTCTCCCAATGTGTCAGGCTAGAACAGATGGTTGTTAAACATGACCCCAATGTTACTGAAACAGTCAATCTCACATTTATCAAAAAAAACACCTTTCTATTAACAGCATGTTACTGCAGGGACTCTTCTTTAGTTGTGTCCTGTAATACAACATATTGCACACCAGAAGGACCTCCACCAAAATCATCTCTCCAACTAACTAACTAACTAATTAACAAACTAAATAGGATATCTACACACAGACACACACATTTTCAGGGCATTGCTGCATATTAAAGCAGCAGTTTCAGAATGCATAGTATATACAATATAGAAGCTGGCTATTCAGTCCATCTAATAGGTGCTAGCATACTGAAATCACCCCTCTTTCACCAACCTTTTAGTTGATGTTTCATTATTCAGTTTTTCTTTCATACTGAGTTATTTTCCATTTGAAAGCATTATTGGCTCAACAAAGTAGTATTTTCCATATTCTAATCATTTGCTGAATAAAAATGTTTCTTATTGTTTCTGAATAAATGGGACTGATGTAAATAGGATTCCATGAGGAAACAAATATATAGAGTTGTGGATTCAAAATAATTCTGAGTTGTTCATTGATAAAGAGACACACATTTCTAAAGATGAAGACAATGGTGTTGGCAGTACATTGTAGTGAAAATGTTGGTCTATACATGAAATGCCATGTTTAATAAATCAGTAGTTAATGTCTTTACTCAAAAGGAAAATAAAGGCATCACACAAGCATCATCTGTGGAGTTTATTGATCATTGAAAAATAATCCTCAATACTGTTAATAATTTACAATAATGTTATAAAAAAACAAAACTGCAGGTTTACAAAGAAATTATTAATTCTGCATATTATTGACATTTATATAATAACCATATATTTTAAATGTCTTCAAAGTGTCATACTTCTCTACGTATTTTGCCGTTCACTGGACATACATTTTCAAAGTAATTATTTAGTGACTAGAACAAGATGAGAAACTTTATTAAATCAATCTCTAGAGAAATATTCTCTGGAAATCTAAAGTTTAGAAATTATATTATTATAACTATTACTTTCTGTGCAGTATATCTTTTAATTGCACAATTAACAATGGAATAAGTGATTTGCTAACCTTACATCTAAGATAATTGTTTCATTTCAATCAGAAAAGCAATTTATTTGATAATCACTTTCTTCCCAAAGACTAGTTGAGCTGCACAGAATTTATTTTAGAGGGTTATACAAGAGGAAAAAGAAACAGTATCCACCACAAACAATGATATAATCTTACATTAATGATAGCTCTGCGTATGTGTGGACTAACCACAATGTTGCAGTATGAAGGAAGAACCATTCAGATAATCATATTTCTACACTTTCTTAATAATTCATCTCACCGCAATCTACAGATTTAATTCTGGAGACAATATTCTCACCTGAGGCAACAGAGGCTCCAGGATTATCTCATCTCAGAAGATAGTTTGTGCATAAACACTAGGTTGATGCCTTAGATCAGAAGAGCAGTACTGTCAAAACTGACATCTTTCAGATGAAGTCTTAATTTGAGACGCTGATTATATTCTGTGGATTTAAATAATACCATGGCATTGTTAAATGGAAAAGAGGAGAATTTTTCTGATACCATGGCTGATATTTGTCCCTTGGCCAATATCTGAAACAATACCTTTACTGCTGGCTTGTGGGGAATTGGTGTATTCAAAGTAGTTGCTTTGTTTCCAATATCACAGCTGCGACAATATTTCAGAGGTAAACACACAGGAACATACTCACATCATGTAAGATAGAATTATTTCCATAGAGATATTTGTCAGCTGTCAAACTCTTACACATTCACTCAAAAGTTTTACTCTAGTTAAGCTGAGTAAAAGTTTCAGAATTGAATTGAATTGACTTTATTTCTTACATACTTCACATACATGAGGAGTAAAAATCTTTACGTTATGTCTCTGTCTGAATGTGCAATGTGCAAATTATAGTAATCTGTAATAAATAGTACGCACAGTAAGATATACAACAGAACAGTCAATGTAACTTAGAAATACAGTTGTGTCAGCATGAATTAATCAGTCTGATGGCCTTGTGGAAGAAGCTGTCCCGGAACCAGTTGGTCTTGGTTTTAATGCTGCGGTACCGTTTCCTGGATGGTAGCAACTGGAACAGTTTGTGGTTGGGGTGACTCGGGTCCCGAATCATCCTTCAGTCCCTTTTTACGCACCTGTCACTATAAATATCCTGGATTGTGGGAAGTTCACAACCACGGATGTGCTGGACTGCCACACCACTCTCTGCAGAGTCCTGCGATTGAGGGAAGTACAGTTTCCATACCAAGCAGTGATACAGCTGGTCAGGATGCTCTCAATTATGCCCCTGTAGTCAGTCCTTAGGATTTGGGGACTCATGCTGAACTTCTCCAACTGTCCGAGGTGAAAGAGATGCTGTTGTGCTTTTTTCACCACACAGCGGTACGTACAGACCAAGTGAGGTCCTCGGTGATGTGTATACTGAGGAACTTAAAGCTGTTCACCCTCTCAACCCCAGATCTATTGATGCTAATAAGGGTGAGCCTGTCTCCATTCCTCCTGTAATCCACAACCAGCTCCTTTGTTTTGTCGACATTGAGAGAGAAAAATTGTCTTTCTTGACACCACTATGTCAGGATGATGAGTTCATCTGTGTAGGCTGCCTCATTATTATTTGAGATAAGGCCAATCAATGTAGTATTATCTGCAAATTTAATTAGCAGATTGGAGCTGTGGGTAGCTCCAATGATACCGAGAGTACAGAGAGTAAGGAGGGTGCTTAGGACACAGTCTTTTGGGGCTCCTGTGTTGAGGGTCCGAGGGGCAGAGGTGAGGGAACCCACTCTTACCGCCTTCTGGCAATCGGACAGGAAGTCCAGAATCCAGCTGCACAAGGCAGGGTGAAAACAGAGGTCTCTGAGCTTCTTGTTAAGCCCGGAGGGAATTATGGTGTTGAATGCTTAACTGTGGTCCAAGAAAAGCCTTCTCACATAAGCATCCCTCTTCTTTAGATGTTAGATGTGTAAGGATGGTGTGTAGAGCTGTGGTTATTAAGTTGTCTGTCGATCGATTGTGTCAGTAAGTGCATTGTAGGGGGTCCAGTGTGAGGGGTAACATGCTGCAGATGTAGTCCTTGATCAGCCTCTCAAAGCATTTGTTTGTTATTGAGGTGAGTGCAACAGGACACCAGTCATTCAGACACGTTTCCTTGGTCTTTTTAGGTACAGGGACAATGGTGGATGTTTTGAAGCAGGACGGCACTCTACACTGGGAGAGGAAGAGATTAAAAAGGTCTACAATTTACTCTAGTTACTTTATTGCACACTCACTTTAATTATTAGTTAAATCTGAGCATTGACACTATCTTTTACATTAAGGTTGCTTTTAAGTCTACTGCCTAATATTATATTTATCAGCCATCATTTTTTAACTCAAGATCATTAAGGAATGCCTTACACTTATAATCATGCATTCTGACAATGCCTCCCCATAAAATTATGAATACTTTCGTATCATTATTCAGTTTGATGCAGACTGCAAGATCATGGAGTGGATCCTCCAGAAGGTAATTGAGGTAGTAGTACTTGTAGTATAAAAATGGAGCAGAGCAGGCTTCATTTACATATTGAAGGGCTAAGATCTGAATGGCATTCATCAGAAATGTGATCATATTGTACCAAAAAGCTCAATTGTGGAATAAAGGACAGGATTTCAGTTACAATCTTTATAATTGTGATGAAGATTTTTGGCCTGAAACATTAACTCTGTTTCTTTTTCTTGCTTAAGGGTTGGCTTAATATTTCCAGCAATTATTACAAGACAAAGAATTTCAGGTTGTATACTGCATACTTTCTCTGATATTAAATGATATCCATTGAACCACTGAATCCTTGGTGCAGTGCAATTCATACTTCAAACACTTTTACTTGTGGGATGAAATTGAATGCAGTCAACTCTTTATGCCTCAGTCAGTCAGGATAATCTGAGAGCTAAGTGATTGTGATATACTTTATCAATGTGAACAAATGTGTGTAAGAAGTGTAGTGACTACAGTACATTGGACAACTCTGAGATCTAGAAACCTTTCTAGACACATGAATTTTGACAGTTCATTACATTCATTACTGCTGTTTACCGAAATGAATTGTCATGCTTAGCAAAATCATCAGGCAAAATGCGTTAAAGCCCACTAATAATTTAGAGTTGCAAGCTGACTGAATCCTTAACTCACTTTACAACATGAAACTGGCTGCTTCTACATACAGCCAATTCACACTGAACAGTCTCAAATGTATCTATCAGAACACGTTTGGTAAGATATCCTGGATATCAGAATCAGGTTGAATAAGTAGTGAAAAAATAGAAATAAAAACTAGTTCATGGGTTGAACATCCATTCATAAAATGGATGGCAGAGATGAAGCAGCTGTTCCTGAATCATTGTGTGCCTTTAGGCTTCGGTACGTTCTTATTGATGGTAGTAATGAGAACAAGGCAGGTCCTAGGTAATGGGGGGGGGGTGTGGGGGTCTAGATGATGGTCCTCCATCATGACCTTCTTATATCGGGTATGAGGCTCTCACCTTCCAGGGTGAATATGTGGGACTGTTGAGTGCTCTTGCTCTCCAAGGAACTATTGCACAAAGTTACACATATGCAGATACAAGCACCTGAAGATCTGGAGCAAAGCAGAAAAAGCTGCAGGCAGCATCTATGGAGGCTATGTTTTGGATTAAGACCCTTCATCTGGACTGGGCAGAAACAAAAAGAGCTACTAGAAAAGGGTTATTTGTGAATCCTGGATAAGAGTAAGAAAATGCTGGGATTAGGGTTAAAATCAAGCTGGAGGTCATGGAGGGAAATTCCAGAAATGCTGTAAATGATGATAGAGACGACAATAGCCTGATGATCATCAGTGGGGTTTTGGTTCAGGGGTAAATCAGCAGGATGCTGATGGTCTCTGTAAGATAGAGGCCAGTCAGCCAGACCACAATGACACCATCCTTGTCTGCAGGTTTTATGATAAGGTTGGGATTGGTACAAAGTGTGTTCAGAGGAGATGAGATTGGAGACAGTGAGGGGAGTGGTGAACTCAAGTCCGTTAATGTCCTGTCAACAGTTAGAAATGAGAAGGTCCAGAATGGGCAAATGTCCAAGAGGGCGTGTACAAGAGGAGGACTTGAGGGGGAAGAAGGTGTCACAAGGTGGGGAGCAAGGGTGGACCCAAATGCAAGACACAAACACATCTTGTGCGGTTAACTAAATTGAGTTTATTGCTTGCTACAAGGAGAGCAAAGCAGAAGTCAGAATAGCGTAATGGATGAGGACTCAGGCCCTGAGCTAGGTTGGGACTAAGGGTCTGGGCTAGGACACGGAACACAGACCCCCGGAGCCAGAGACTCGTGATACCTGAGATCGCCGGAGCCAGAGACTCTTCTTATTCACGGGGCAGACTCAGACACAGGACATAAAACATTGAGCCGGGAATCCTGCATAGACACAGGACGGAGTCGGGACTTTTCTTGACACAGGGTCAGGACCCTTCCAGGGTACGGGGCCGGGACCCCTTTTAGATGCAGGACATGGATACGGAGACCACACAACAATGGACAGTACTATAACCAGGCACAAGTACGCTCCAAGCAGCGAGCACTTGGCTCACACCGGCAGGTTAACTTTGACTGACCCGCTCTGACAGGGAAGGCGGCTTGCTGGCACTTGCTTCAGGAGGCGACTAGGCTTGCTCCAGCAAGAAACTTAGTTGGCTCCAGCCAGATGACATTGGCTCGTAGTACCTTCAGTGAGTTCGTTAACGCTCTCGCACTGAACAGCTGAAAGCCGGAGACTTATAAACTGCTGGTTCAGCTGAGAGTAAATTGCCTCTATGTCACAATGGGGGTGCTGGGAACGGACCTGAATGAAAGACACAGACACTGAAGTACAAGGAACAGGACTTGACTAGAGTAGGGACATTACAGGATTCAGACCAGGAGCAGGGACAAGAATGCAGACTTGGGCTAGGGAAAGCAGGACCAGGACTAGGAACCATGGACTAGGAGACAAGGTTTGGACTCCGAGCCCAAGACTGGACAAGGACCCAGAACCTGGGTCTTGCCTCGGGCTCGGACCCCAGAACCAGGCAAGGACATGACATGGCATGGCATGAGGCTTGGGTCCTTGGAGCTTGGAGCTTGGCTGCGGGATCGTCGAGGCTTGGGTCCTTGGAGCCTGGAGCTTGGCTGCAGGATCGTTGAGACTAGGGCTCTAGGAACTCGGCTGCGGGATTGTCGTCTTGAAATGCAGAGGCTGGAGCTGAGAGACAGCTTGGGAACTGAACATCTACATAGTGCCGGGACTTATCCTTCGACAAGCCAGGACTCATCTTTAATACAACACTAACGTGAGACAGGACAGAACATAGACAGAGCCAGGACTTATCCTACAACAAGCAGGGACTCAACTTCTTCACACCAAGGTGGGACAGGTCCGCCTGTAGGGTAACAGCAGGACAGCCAGACTTACCCAACAGAAACAAACAAGACATGACCCCCCACAGGGCAACAGCAAGACAGCCTGACTTACCCCACAGAGGCAAGGACAAGACAAGACCCCACCCCCCACAGGGCAACAGCAAGACAGCCTGACTTACCCCACAGGGGCAAGACAAGACAAGACCCCACCCCCCACAAGGCAACAGCAAGACAGCCTGACTTACCCCACAGGGGCAAGGCAAGACAAGACCCCACCCCCCACAAGGCAACAGCAAGACAGCCTGACTTACCCCACAGAGGCAAGGACAAGAGACAGACACCAAAGAACAACAGACAGTTCCATCTCTGCTCCGGGGTAGCTCCAAGTCTCAGTTCAGCCAGCAACCTCAGCTGGCTGTGGAAACAGCCAGATCCCTACCTAGCTAGGAGTAGCTGGCAGCCACTCAGCTGGCCCAGGAAACAAACAAATCCATACCCCAAAGACAGCTCCAACTACTGACAGCAAGGCTCCATGAGGGGATGGTTCCCCAACACAGTCTAAAGACAGCAATTGGCTGCTCTGGCTTTCCACCAGCAGGTTGCTCCAAGGGAGACTGACAAGACAAACCAGCAGCCCACACTCAATCCCAAGGCTACTTCTATTGCAAGCCCAAAGATGGGAATCAGGTGCCTTTGATTTAGTCAAACAAGGAACAGCTGGAAGACCCGGAGTCCTGAGTCCACGGATCAGACCGTGAACCGGAATGCGGACTTTACGGTCCGGACCATGACACTCTAATCACCAAGCCCGAGGGACACAAGAAAAACAGGGACCCAAAGGGAAACAGGGTGTCGACGGTCCAGATCGTAACACAAACAAAGTAAATTTAAAAGGAACCCGATCCGGATCATGACAGAAGGAGTTATCAGAGGAGTGTGGGGAATTCTTGCCGAACTAGTAGGCACAGGAATGGATGAAATGGAAGCACAGCTTGGCATCATAGCGGGTAAAGAACTTGTTGGGGAGCAGACATAGGTGGATGTATGAAGACAGACCATTCTGCCTCCATAACCTACTTACCCTTGTATTTATAGCCATGGCAAGTGAATTCTTGTTCCCGATGCACGTTACTCACCACCCTATCTCCCCTAACACTTTCAGGGACTCTTGGACTTGTAATCCATAATCCCTTTGTTCTTGTTACACACTCGAGCCCAACCGTTCATTTTGTATGTTCTATCCTTCCAAAATACATCTTCTTACACTCATCAGGATTAAATTTCATGTAATCTGCCATTCTCATCAGTATCACACTCTAATGTAATACTACCCTACTGCCTATCAACAACACAATGAGGTTTAGGGTCATCTGCAGCTGATATTTCTTTGCACACATATCCTGACCCTAAAATACTTTCCACTGTCCACCAATTGTAAATAGTGGCTGCAAATATCAGCTGAAGTGCTGGAGCACCATTTACTCATTTACTCGACCATAACTCCCAACACCAATGCAAATAGAGGGGTTTGGATTTTGGTAAATCAGAAGAGATTGTGGATGAGAATGGAATATATGTTGAGAAGGAGGGTTGGATAGCTGACTGCATTGTTCACCATCTCTTTTAAAAAGAGACAATTGTCAGTGTGTTTGGGCTAATGGAGTGTCACTGTGCTGTACAACTATGATCTCATGTTTTCTTCATCATTATTAATGTTACTACTCTCCTGAGCTACTGAAAATATTAATGCAAACGAATTAGCTAATAGGTCTAACATTTTCTTGTTTTCATTTACAGTGTCATGACACATTCAAGGGCCTTCATTGTTCCTGATACAACTGTAAAAAATACTAATTCTGATATCCTCAGCACTTCTATCAGTTTATTTTGCAGCTCATACTATCTCTTTTCCCACTTTCTGCTGTTTTTGCAACTTTCCCAAATGCCAGAAAATGGACAAATTTCTTGTATAATCAAAGATGACCGGCAGTAGCGATAATCTGATAAATGTGCACATCACTGGAAAGACCACCCACCAGCCAATATTCAGAAGTTCACTGTGCTCTGCTTAGAATTTTCCATTCATCCCTTCAAAGGAAATGGAAATTATGGAAAATGCCCATACAAGTGAAGGCTTTCCAGCTTTTATTCAACTGGTATTCTATTAGTAATAGCGTATTATTTACACAGATGTTACAGATGCCTCTGCTCCATGTTCAAAGGCCAGTGATGTGGTCTGGTGATGAAGGGCATCTGCAGTTCGAGCCTTTGATTCATGCTCGAAGGCCAAAGACCAGGAGGACATGGGAGCAGCAGGCATGAACGACAGCTCGGAGTTGGAGCCTGGAGTTTAGGGCTTTGTCGTCAGCTAGTCTGGGGAATGATACAGAAGCTCAGAACCCAAAGGTCGATTGGTAGTTTGGAAGGTGAACTCCAATGGTCAAAGTCTGGAAACAGAGGAGGAGGTCTGTCCTGGAAATGGGGAGGAGCTGTCTGTGTGTGTGAGTGGGTGGGAGGGAGGAAAGCGACTTGTTGTGCTGTTGTTTTGGTGCTTGTTGTGTTCTGGGATGTTGCTGAGTATTGTGGGCATGCTAGATGGTGCCGGAATGTGTGGTGACTCTTGTGGGCTGCTCCTGGCACATCTCACATTGTGTTGGTTGTTAATGCAAATAACACATTTCTCTGTGTGCTTGAATGTACAGGCAGTAAAGAAATCTGAATCTGAATCTGAATCTGCTTTTGCTTGTGTGCCTTCCAAACAAAAACATTCCATCCACAAATGCTTCAACATAGTTCAGAAGGAAAAGAGACTGCAGAATATAGTGTTACATTTATAGAGGAAATGCAGTGCAGGCAGACAATAAAGTGCAAGGGCAAAGGGAAAGTAGATTGGGAAATCAAGACTTCGTCTTTACCATATAAAAGATCTGCTCAAGATTCTTATAACAGCAGGTTGGGAGTTATCCTTGAACCTTGGGTATTTGGCCTTGAGCATGCCCAATCGGGGGCGGTGGGGGGGGCGTGGTGGAGAAGAGAGAATGACAGGGTTGAGAGGCTTCATTACCGAGGCAGCAGGAAGTGTAGATGGAGTCAATGGAGTGGAAGCTAGTTTTTGTGATAGACTGAGCAGAGTTCATAACTCTCTGCATTTATTGGGCAGAACAACTGCCATACCAAGCTGTGATGTGTATGGATAGGATGCTTTCTTTGATGCATCTGTAAAGGTTGCTGAGGGTAATTGAGGACATGCTGAATTTCTTTAGCCTATATTGGCCTTTAACTGGTAGATATTATCTGACATTTGTATACATAATTTGTTGTTGTTTTCTTTAATTTTAAAAATGAAAGATGCTGAGAGATTACTGTTTTAGTTATTGGGGTACCTGTGGCTAATAACACCAATTAAATGTTCATTATTTCAACATTGCAATTCTTTATAAACAGTTCAATCATTAAACCAAAATACTGATTTCTACACTAGCAGTCTAGTGGTAATGACAATCGACTGGAAACAACTGCCTCATTGTTAAAGTAAAGATACTTCTGCAGTATATAGTTTTTGATTGCTTTGAGTCAGGAGAGTAACTTAAAGCTAAAGCTGACTTACTTTTAACTGTGGTTGACTTTTAGCTAACCTTTTTAGACAATGACAAAATAAATTGAATGTAGAATAGTGCAGATTTCTGTATTTTCCTGACAGACCTCTAGTTAAGCCTGTTCCATAAGTGTTATGATTGTCTTTGTTCATTGGGTATTTCCTTGGGAAATTAAAGTTGTTATTGGCTATTTTTATTTCTCTGCAGTTTTCAACTGAATTCATTTTCTCAAACTTCTTGAGTGGAATTTGAACTTCTACTATGCGGAATATTATTCCAGGCTTCAAAAATACTAATCTAATAACCCCTCCACTGGCACTTATAAAATGTTTATCATGCTTATAAACGTAACCTTTCCAAAAGCTTCACCCAGCAATTACAAGAAAGTGTTGAGGAGAGCACATTCATAACCATTGGTCCAAATAATGAAATATTGCTAACTTTTCTTCCATACCCCTGTTTGGACATAGAAAAACTATAGCTCCAGTAACCATACATTTCTGGCAAATGCTTCCAATTGTCGACTTTGTTCCGTGGTTTAGTTGAGGTCCTGAATAATTTGGAAAATGTGATTTATTTCTTATCAGAGATGTAAGAAAAACAGAGGCTACAGAATTAAATTAACTGGTGGGAAGATTAGTGGGGTGGCGAGGTTATTACAAAGGGAATGGTGTTAAAGAATGGGGATGTTTAATTACAGTTTTATAAAGTATTAGTGAGGCCACACCTGGAATACTATGCATAGTTTTGGTTCCTTTACTTCAAAATGTATATGGTAGCATTGAAGGCAGTTCAAAGGATGTCCAGCAGGCTAATTTCTGGGATCAGAACACACTGTACAGTTTAAGTTTGAATTCAATAACATTTAGAAGAACGAAGGGTGACAAACATAAAGATCCTAAAGGGCCTTGACAAGGTAGATTTTGAAATGTTGCCACTCATGGGAGAATCATGAACAAAGGGATTTAAAGTAACTACAAAATAAGGGGCCATTTTTAAAAACCAAGATGTGTAGAAATTTTTTCTGTAAGAAGATGGTGAATCTCTGAAGTTTTCTGTCTCTGAGGAAGGTGCTGGCCAGATCATGAGATATATTTATTATGGAGGTAGATAAATATTTGAAAGATCAAAAAATTAAAGGTTATCAGAAACTGACACTGAAGAGAAGTTTAGACAAATATAGATCAGTCACGATCGTATTAAGTGGAAGGGCAATGTTGAGCAGCAAGTTTCTACTCCTTCTCCCACTCTTTTGTCTTCCTGTGAGAAATCAGGTTGGTGGGTATCAACTAATTATATTTGGGATAAATAAATAATCTTGATTCTCAAACCTCGTAAATAAAACTGTTTAGTCCTCAATGACTTGAATCATAGGCAAGGATCATGATTGGACTGTAATCCATGTGCAATTGTGTATTATCAATAGCATTATTAATTGTTAATGACTGGATGAGGCACAGTGAAGTCATTCCTGATAACCTTTAGATTTTACATCTTCTTGACATTTTTATTCACCATCAATTTAAAATGAAACAGTATCTGTTGCTTTTGGAAAATCAGGTGGAACCTCCATTCAAGTCAATACTTAACAGAGCAAAGCAATGTTTAATTCATGTGATGTAAGCATTATTGAATTCATTAAACTTGAAACAGACGTCTGTTAGAGCCAAGAAGATGACTCTATAAAACTGGCTCAAATGTTATTGTCAATGCATCTTTACCTCCATTTACTCGATTAGGTGGAATACAATGAATTCTTCAATCAGAACCACCTTAGCCAAATGTTAAATGGTACTGCATAAAACTGGAAATGGGAAAGAGAGTGTCTTGAATAATAAAGCAAAATTCCATTTTTTAAAGTATATCTTCAGCTGTACTATTAGTTATGTTCCTACCACCATAAAGGATAGATTGTGGTTGACAAGGCCAGAAGCATAAGTTAAAAGGTCAGTCTAGCCTAATTGCTCTGACCTTGGTAAACAACATTCAAGCAAAAAAAAGTTAAATTTAGCTAAGTTTATTTATTCTCACAATTCTCTTTCAAAACAAACACAGAAGGTTGTGGGCCAAATGATTGAAGATAGGATTAACATGCACTGGGACCCACTAGTTGGTGTGGACCATGTGGGTCAAATGGCTTGTTTCCATGTTGTGTAACTCTGTGACTCCAATATATCAGTCCTTATCCCCTCATAAGCATCGTATACATGCAGTGTTATGAGGAAGGATATACTGAAGTTTTGAATTGTATTAAGGTGGACCAATCCCCAGAGCCTGACCAAGTGCACCCCAGACCAGGAAAAAAATTGTAGAGTCCCTTGTAGAGATATTTGCTTCGTCTTTAGCCACTGGTGAAGTTCCAGAAGACTGGAAGGTGCCTAATGTTGTTTCATTGTTCAACAAGGTTAGTGAGAACAAGCCCGGCACACTCTTGTGAGCCTGACTCCAGTTATTTGCTTGTTACTGGAGGGAATTCTGAAGGACAAGATCTGCTGGATATTCGAAGCTCGATCAAAGTTCAAAATTCAAAATAAATTTATTATCAAAGTATGCTTTCTGTCACCATATACCACTCTGAGGAGTAGTCAGCATGGTTTTGTGCTTGAGAGGTTATGTTTGGTGAAGGTAGGGCAGTAGATGTTGTTTTTACGGACTTTAGTAAGGCCTTTGACAAGGTACCGCATCGCAGGTTGATCTGGAGGTTAGTTCTCATGGGATTCAAGGTGAGCTAGTAAGCTGGATTCAGAATTGACTTGATGGTAGGAAACAGAGGGTGATAATTGAAGGTCAATTCTCTGACTAGAGGCTGGTGTCCAATGGGGTGCTCCAGAAGTCAGTGCTGGGACTTCTGTTATTCATTATTTATGTAAATGGTTTGGATACGACTGTCCATTATTTGATTAGAAGTTTGCTACTGATACTAAATTAGGGAGTCTTGTCAAAAGTGACACCAGTTACAATAATTTGCGAAGAGATTTTGATCATTCATGGAGATGGGCTGAGGAATGGCAAATGGACTTCAACTTAGATAGTTATTAGGTGATGTAATTTGGACATTCAACTATCAAATTTGGGCAGAGACTTAAAAGAGATCAGAGAGATAACTTAGTTTACACAGAGGGTATTAAGTATCTAGAATGATCTGTCAGGGGAAGTGGTTCAGGTGAGTATAACTGCAACATTTAAGAGTCATATGGATAGGTACATGCATGGAAGGGGCTTGGAGGTTTAGGGGCCAAAGTTGGACAACTGGGGCTACCAGGAATTCAATTCAATTGCAGCGTTATTGTCATTTAACCATATATGAAAACTCATGAATACAGCCAAACAACATAGTGTTACTATGGGGTCAAGATACAAAGTCATATTACCAACAGTCACACACAGTAAGTACACACAAGCTCACAATCATGTAATAGGTGTCCCGAGGCCCATCTCCCCCACACCCCACAGCAGCAGCTTGATGATGCTACTTGATGAGGGGCTACTGCACAGGACTGAAAGAAGCTGCAGAAGGTTGTAAATCTAGTCAGCTCCATCTTGGGCACTAGCCTACAAAGCACCCAGCACATCTTTAGGGAGTGGTATCTCAGAAAGGCAGCGTCTATTATTAAGGACCTCCAGCACCCAGGACATGCCCTTTTCTCACTGTTACCATCAGGTAGGAGGTAAAGAAGCCTGAAGGCACACACTCAGCGATTCAGGAACAGCTACTTCCCCTCTGTCATCCGATTCCTAAATGGATTTTGAAGCTTTGGACACTACCTCACTTTTTTAATATACAGTATTTCTGTTTTTGCACATTTTTTAATAACCTATTCAATATATGTAATTGAGTTACTTGTTTATTTATTATGTTTTATTTTATTTACTATTATTTTTTTCTCTCTCTGCTAGATTATGTATTGCATTGAACCGCTGCTGCTAAGTTAACATAAGTTAACATATTTCAATTCACATGCTGGTGATAATAAACCTGGTTCTGATTCTGATGCTGTAGTCAGCAAGTTGGTCTGAATAAACATTTTCTGTGGTGAAGCAACACACATAAAAGTTGCTGGTGAACGCAGCAGGCCAGGCAGCATCTCTAGGAAGAGGTGCAGTCGACGTTTCAGGCCGAGACCCTTCGTCAGGACTTCGTCTGTGGTGTATGACTCTCTGTCTGGAGCGTATTTCAGTCAGGGCTCTTTTGCTGAACTCAGAAGGATGTAGATGAATATCTCCCCAATGATCATTTATTGATGTAGCCACTTCTGAGAGCTCTTCTTTTCCTTCTTCTGGTATCTTCTTTTGCTCAGTCTTCTTCTCATGCTGGAATGGCTATTTAAACACTCAGATCTACATTTTCCAAAAGCCGTCAAGTCAAAATAATCTCTGTTGTCTTCTAGCACACTGTAGGTCATCAAACCCTAAGTAAACCTGCAACCAATGAAAGAAGTGACCAGTCTAGAAGTAATTAACAAATAGAATTTAGGGATGTCTTTCCCTATGTGGTTCAATTTTGTGAGATTTATATTTGGCATTGGTTATAATACAGAATAGATGTCAACCGCATCAAATTCAATACAAGGCTGACATTAATATCTGCTTACTTTGCAAGTCTGTGGTCAGTTGAAAGTATTTGCATCTTTCCCAGAATCACACATCACACGTCTTACAGTACAACTGTGACCATGATTTTCATCGGGTTCGAATAGATCCATTTAGATGCCTGTACCATCAAAATAACAGATGAAGTGCAAATAACTTTGAGAATTTGCATTTGATTTTCCTGGAAATTTGAGTGAAATTCAGAGCCAAGATGATGTTGTTACTTCTTGACTGTTTGTCTATCACTTAAACACCACGCGTCAATCACAGGATCTAAGAATCAACCAGTCCGTTCAGCCTACCTTCTCAATGCTCACAATGCTTGTCTACTCTAATCCTAGTTGCTTGCATTATTCCCGTAATCCTCGGCATCCTTCTTATCCAAATGTTTTTTAAATATAGTAATAGTATCTGCCTCCACTACCTCATCTGAGAGTTCGTTCCAAATATTCCCCATTCTCTGTATGAAAAACTTAACCCTCAGCTTTCCTTTAAATTTCTCCCCTTGCATCTGTGCTGTTGTTTGTCACCAGAGAGAGGTACTGATTGGAATGAAGCAGTTGCTTTAGTCAGCAAAACAAGATACACCAGGCAACACATTGAGACACTTTTGGTGGAATGGTCTTTTTGGCCCAGCCCTGCACAACAATTTATGTTCTAAAGGTCAAAGATAAATTCGGGACAATTCAAACAAATCTGTATTTTCAATGCTTCCGTTGAACTGCACCCCGTTTCACACCTCCCACCTTTGCACCCATAGAGACACAAATAATGAATTTAATTCAGCATTCTTTACCCATTGTTAGGAGTTGCATTTTAGATTTAATCTTCAATGCATATTCAGATCTGAAGGTTGGTCACTGAAATCAATATTCACTTCATGTCCTAACCCCAAAAACACTCTAACGGTCCCTGGCTACAATAATTTTGTACCAGGAAAGGCCAGCCTTAAGGGGGATCTATTCAAATGGGCAGCAGAAATACCTTGCTTTGGAACCCTTCCAGTTACTCTGTGTGCACCTACATCTACCCTAACATCCCTAATGGCTACCTACAAAATGCTAAGCAGAGAAATTGTTCCAGACCTTTGACAACTGTCTTTAGAAATGCATCTTCATTTGAGTGCCTGTTGATTCTTCCCCTGCTGGCTGATTTCACCCTCACCATGACTTGATCACCCGGCTGAGGGAAGTCTATCTCCTTTCCCTCCGGTTCTCTCTGATCAACAATGTGCTGTTGTTGTCTTGCTCGGTCCGTTAACACTTTAAAGTTGGTTACAAAGGTCTTTCACATACTGTGTCATTCTATCCCTGTAAGTCCTGGGCTCATTTCAACCCATAATTACCCCATAAGGGAGTCACATTGCTTGCCCCAGCAATAATTTGTAGCGGCTGAGACCCAGCGTACAGTTTGGGGTTGCTCGCAATCTCATCAGGATTCCGAGTAATACATCAACCCATGTCTTTCCCTTCTCAGTTATAGCTTTGGCTAAGGCATTCTTGAATGTTCAGTTCATCCTTTCTACAATATCTGAACTCTGAGGATGGTAGGATATGTGGAACCATTGTTGAATGCCTAACAGTCAGCACATTTCCTTCATCACTTTCCCTGTGAAGTGTGCCCCCTGATCCAACTCCACCTGAACTGGAGTTCCCCACCTTGGGAGGATTCCTGAACTCGAATCAGTGCAGTGATGCTGCCGGTGCAGTCTCTTGCTGGGAGTGCCTCTACTCTCCTGGTGAAGTGATCCATAATTACTGGACTGTAGCTTTACCCCCTGCTTTTTGGCAGGGGTCCGGTGAGTCCATCTCGATGTTTTCCCAGCGTCCCCTCAGCCGAGGCTGGTTTGCCAGCTGTAGCTTTATGCCCTTACCAGGTTTAAGCTGGGCACAAATGGTACAACAACAGCAGAATTTGCCAACATCCCCGCCCATCCCTGGCCACCATCAGTCCTGCCGGAGGGTTGTGATGATGTTCTGCCTTCCCTGATGCATCACTCCATGATGTAACTTCAGTAGTATCTGCCTACTATACGGTGGGGCCACCACAAATCCTTCCACCCCATGGGTCCCCCCTTTGCTCCCTTTCCCCTTCATTTTTCCTTCTCTTCTGCCTCCACCTGTTCATGAAACTTTACTAAACTTGCTTCTGCTGCTTTTTCCTGCACACTTGCAATTTCAATCGCCTCTTGTTTCTCTGCTGCCTTCTTCGTACTGATGTCTGGCCACTCGTTTCTTTTCCGCTCTTTACTCTCCCCTTTCTAGTGAGCTTTAGCTTTAATTACTGCCACCTCTGCTGGCAGACTCACTGCTTCCTGCAGGTGTTGTATTAGGTGCCCATGCGGAATACCTGCCCCTGTTGAAATTACAAATCCTCATTGTGCCCATGCCATCAGGTAATCATGCACCATCCCGAAGACATACCAGCTGCCAGTTTGTACTATATTTACTCACCAGCCTTTGCTGTAGTGCAGTGCTTCTATCAGGGCCACCAGTTCCGCCACCCGAGCTGAGCAACCCCTGACAGTGCTCTGAAAGCTAATTCTTCACCTGCTTTGTTCACCAGTCCCCACCCAGTCCATGGCTTCCCGTCAATGTACCTCCATGACCCGTCTATAAAAATTTCCTCAGCCTCACCTTCCAGAGGTGTTTCCTTCACACCGGTATCCTCTTCCTGCTTTATTTCCATTTGGCACTTATGTGCTTCCCCTTCTGTTAGGGTGGTGCTCACAGGATTCATTCCAGTGTCCAGGACTGTTGTCACTGACCTGTCTTTGGGGATGGGAACTGCCTCTCAAGCTGCCCCTCTGCTGTCGGTGACTGTTCTCAGCCTCCCCGTGTTCCGGGGCTACAATGGTTTAGGTTGTGTGTAGTATGAGCTGTCCCAGCATTGCAAATAGCTCAGCTACTTGCACTGCCCACACTGCGCAGTTAAAGCTGCTATGCAGCAGGGACGTTCTGCTGCAATGGGTGCCTGTTTCATTGAATAACATGCCACTGATCTTCTTGTGTTCCCATGGTCCTGCACCAAGAAAGCGTTGTAATACCCTACCTCATTGCTGCAGTATAGGTGAAAGGGGCGAGCTGCCTCAGACCATCAGCTATAGGAGCAGAATTAGGCCATTTGGCCCATTGGGTTTGCTCTGCCATTTCATTATGGCTGATCTCTCAGCATGATTCTCCTGTCTTCTCCCCATATCCTTTCATGTCCTGAGCAAACAAGAATCTATCAGCCTCTGTCTGAAATATACAGGCCTACATAGCTGCCTGTGACAAAGAATTCTACAGATTCACCACCCTCTAGCTAAAGAAATTCCTTCTCACCTCCGTTCTAAAAGGACGCCCCACTATTCTGAGGCTGTGTCCTCTGGTCTTAGACTCTCCCACCATAGGAAACATCCTCTCCACATCCACCCTGCCAAGGCCTTTCACCATTCGATAGATTTCAATGAAGTCACCTCTCATTTTTCTGAATTCCAGTGAATACAGGCCCACACCCATCAAACGCTCTTCGTATGACAACCCATTCAATCCTGAAATCATTTTAATGAACCTCCTTTGAACTCTCTCCAGTTTCAGCACATCCTTTCTACGATAAGGGGCCCAAACCTGTTCACAATACACCAAGTGAGGCCTCGCTAGTGTTTTATAAAATCTCAACATTACATCCTTGTTTTTATATTCTAGTCCTCTTGAAATGGATGATAATATTGCATTTACCTTGCTCACCATGGACTCAACCTGCAAATTAACCTTTAGGGAATCCTGCACGAGGACTCCCAAGTCCCTTGGCATCTCAGTTTTTTGTATTTTCTCTTCATATAGAAAGTAATCAACCCTTTTATTCCTTGTACAAAAGTGCATGACCATACACTTCCCAACATTGTATTCCATTTGTCATTCCTTTGCCAATTCTCCTAATCTATCTAAGTCCTTCTATAGCCTCTGTACTTTCTCAAAACTACCTGCCCCTCTAGCTATTTTCATATCATCTGCAAACTTTGCAACAAAGCCACCAATTGCATCATCTAAATCATTGTATATAGTACAAAGAATTGGTCCCAACACAGACCCATGTGAAACATCACCAGTTATTGGCAGCCAGTCAGAAAAGGCTCCCTTTATTTCCACTCTTTACCTCCTGCCAATCAGCCATTGCTTTATCCATGTTAGAATCTCTTCTGTAATACCATGTGCTTGTAGCTTGTCAAAGGCCGTCTGAAAATCCAAGTACACAACGTTAACCAATTCTCCTTTGTCTCTCTTGCTTGTTACTTCTTCAAAGAATTCCAACAGATATGTCAGGCAAGATATTTCCTTGAGGAAACCATGCTGACTACAGCCTATTTTATCATGTGCCTCCAAGCACCCTGAGACCTCACCCTTAATAATCAACTCCAACCTCTTCCCAACTACTGAGATCAGACTAACTGGCATCTAGTAATCCTCCTGTGAGTGCAGAGACCAGGGCTCTTTTGAAATTTGTAAAGGCCTTTCCCTTATATGGCCCCCCATCTTACTTCCTCCAGAATGGGCTCCCCCCTTTAATCAAGGTCCGTATCAGGGCCACTACTGCTGAGAACCCTGGTATGAAATTACAGCAGTAATTGAATAGACCCATTACCCTCCTCACTCCCCTTATGTTTACTGGGTGGGGCATGAAGCTGATTGTGGAACGCCTGTCATCTGACATGTCTTTCCTCCCCGGGGAAAAGACATAGCCCAGGTACTGTAAGGTTTGCTACCCTATCTGGGCCTTGTGTGGACTGATTTTAAACTCCTCGTCTCACAGTATCTCAAAAACACTGGCTATCGCTCCTAAGTGACCTGCTTCGTCTTCCAAAGCAATTAGTAGATCATCTGCATATTGTAAGATGGTGACTGGTAAGGCTTTCCATTGAGCTTTTCCAAAGTCTGCACCATGACAATATAAAGAAAAATGGCTGGGCTATTGTGGAATCCAATGGGGAGTCTGGCCTACATATACTGCTGCCTACCCAGGGTGAAGGCAAATCGCTCTTGGGACTCAGGTGCCAAGGGGAGCCCCCAAAATCCATTAGCGATATCCAGGACTGAAAAAAACACTTTATGTTTTGGAGACAGGCGATTCAGGATTGTTGCAGGGCTCGCCACGATGGGATGCAATCTCGGCATGGTCTCTTGTTAACCAACTTTGCAACGTGTTGGACCTTGTTTACACAAACATTCCCAACGTGTACCCTCGGAGCCCCGCCCCCACCTCGGTTACCCAGACCACATCTCTGTTATGCTAATCCCAGCATACAGACCACTCGTCAGATGCTCCAGACCAGTTCAGAAGCAGGTGAAAACCTGGCCAGCAGGAGCCATCTCTGCTCTTCAA
Source organism: Mobula hypostoma (assembly GCF_963921235.1). Classification (NCBI taxonomy): domain Eukaryota; kingdom Metazoa; phylum Chordata; class Chondrichthyes; order Myliobatiformes; family Myliobatidae; genus Mobula; species Mobula hypostoma. Next base: position 81,658,778 of record NC_086103.1, on the reverse strand, counting down.
GACTGCTTTGAGCACACTGACTGGCACATCTTCAGGGATGCTGCAACCGATGGCGACTCTACCAAATTAGAGGAGTACATGGCATCAGTGACTAGCTACAGCAGCAAGTACATCGATGATGTCACTGTGGCCAAGACCATCACTACACGCGCTAACCAGAAGCCATGGATGACCGTGGAGGTGCGTGAGCTGCTGAGGACCTGTGACTCTGCCTTCAGAGCAGGCGACAAGGCAGCCCTAACAACAGCGAGGACCAAACTGTCCCGGGCCATCAGAGAGGCAAAGCGTGCACATGCCCAGTGAATCCACAGCCACTTCCAGGACAGCAGCGACACACGGCGCATGTGGAAGGGCATTCAGGACATCACCAATTACAAGATAACACCACCTGCCTGTGCTTGTGATGCCTCCCTCCCAGATGCACTGAACAACTTCTATGCTCGTTTTGAGGTGGAAAATGATGTGGCGGCGAGGAAGACCACCCCTCCTCAAAATGACCAGGTGCTGTGTCTTACTGTGGCCGATGTGAGGAGAACTCTGTGCAGGGTCAACCCACGGAAGGCTGCTGGACCAGACAATATTCCTGGCAGAGTGCTTAGAGGATGTGCAGACCAACTAGCTGAGATTCCCACTGACATCTTCAACATTTCCCTGAGCAGTGCCGTCGTTCCAACGTGCTTCAAGGCTGCCACTATCGTCCCCGTGCGGAAGAAGTCTTCAGTGTCCTGCCTCAACGACTACCGTCCCATTGCACTCACATCCATCATCATGAAGTGTTTCAAGAGGCTCGTCATGAGGCACATCAAGAACCTGCTGCCCCCCTCACTGGACCCCTTGCAGTTCATGTATTGTCCCAACCGCTCAACAGATGACGCTATCGCCATCACCCTCCTCTTGGCCCTAACCCACCTGGACAAAAAAGACACATACGTTCGAATGCTGTTCATAGACTTCAGTTCAGCATTCAACACAATCATTCCTCAGAAACTGATTGGAAAGCTGAGCCTACTGGGCCTGAACACCTCCCTCTGCAACTGGATCCTAGACTTCCTGACTGGGAGACCTCAGTCGGTCCAGATTGGAAGCAGCATCTCCAACACCATCACACTGAGCACGGGGGCCCCCCAGGGCTGTGTGCTCAGTCCACTGCTGTTCACTCTGCTGACCCACGACTGTGCTGAAACACACAGCTGGAACCACATCATCAAGTTCACCGATGACACGACTGTGCTGGGTCTCATCAGCAAGAACGATGAGTCAGCATACATAGAGGAGGTGCAGCGGCTAACGGACTGGTGCAGAGCCAACAACCTGTCTCTGAATGTGAACAAAACAAAAGAGATGGTTGTTGACTTCAGGAGGACACGGAACGACCACTCTCCACTGAACATCGATGACTCCTCCATAGAGATCGTTAAGAGCACCAAATTTCTTGGTGTTCACCTGTCGGAGAATCTCACCTGGTCCCTCAACACCCGCTCCATAGCAAAGAAAGCCCAGCAGCATCTCTGCTTTCTGCAAAGGCTGAGAAAAATCCATCTCCCACCACCACCCCCCATCCTCACCACATTCTACAGAGGTTGTATCGAGAGCATCCTGAGCAGCTGCATCACTGCCTGGTTCAGAAATTGCACCATCTCTGATTGCAAGACCCTGTAGTGGATAGTGAGGTCAGCTGAGAAGATCATCGGGGTCTCTCTTCCCGCCATTACAGATATTTACACCACACGCTGCATCCGTAAAGCAAACAGCATTATGAAGGACCCCACGCACCCCTCATTCAAACTCTTCTCCCTCCTGCCATCTGGTAAAAGGCACCGAAGTATTCGGGCTCTCACAACCAGACTATGTAACAGTTTCTTCTCCCAAGTCATCAGACTCCTCAATACCCAGAGCCTGGACTGACACCAACCTACTGCCCTCTACTGTGCATATTGTCCTGTTTATTATTTATTGTAATGCCTGAACTGTTTTGTGCACTTTATGCAGTCCTGGGTAGGTCTGTAGTCTAGTGTAGTTTTGTGTTGTTTTATGTAGTTCAGTATAGTTTTTGTATTGTTCATGTAGCACCATTGGTCCTGAAAAATATGGTCTCGTTTTTACTGTGTACTGTACCAGTAGTTATGGTTGAAATGACAATAAAAAATGACTTGACTTGATGATCCATCGGGTTTCTTTACTGGCCATATAGGTAAGTTAGTAGTTGACGCAGTCTCCCTTAGTTCCTTCACTATACTCTGAACTGCTGTTGGCGCGTCAGTTTTTATAGTATACTGCTAATGGGGTTTATGCAGGCACCCCCTCTACTGTATGTTAACTGGGTTTATCTTTACTAAAGTTCATAGTCATAGTCATACTTTATTGATCCCAGGCGGAAATTGGTTTTTGTTACAGTTGCACCATAAATAATAAATAGTAATAGAACCATAAATAGTTAAATAGTAATATGTAAATTATGCCAGTAAATTATGAAATAAGTCCAGGACCAGCCTATCGGCTCAGGGTGTCTGACCCTCCAAGGGAGGAGTTGAAAAGTTTGATGGCCACAGGCAGGAATGACTTCCTATGACGCTCTGTGCTGCATCTCAGAGGAATGAGTCTCTGGCTGAATGTACTCCTGTGCCCACTCAGTACATTATGTAGTGGATGGGAGACATTGACCAAGATGGCTTGCAACTTAGACAGCATCCTCTTTTCAGACACCACCGTCAGAGAGTCCAGTTCCATACCCACAACGTCACTGGCCTTACGAATGAGTGTGTTAATTCTGTTGGTGTCTGCTACCCTCAGCCTGCTGCCCCAGCACACAACAGCAAACATGATAGCACTGGCCACCACAGACTCATAGAACATCCTCAGCATCATCCGGCAGATGTTAAGGGACCTCAGTCTCATCAGGAAATAGAGACGGCTCTGACCCTTCTTGTAGGCAGCCTCAGTGTTCTTTGACCAGTCCAGTTTATTGTCAATTCGTATCCCCAGGTATTTGTAATCCTCCACCATGTCCACACTGACCCCCTGGATGGAAACAAGGGTCACTGGTACCTTAGCTCTCCTCAGGTCTACCACCAGCTCCTTAGTCTTTTTCACATTAAGCTGCAGATAATTCTGCTCACACCATGTGACAAAGTTTCCTACCGTAGCCCTGTACTCAACCTCATCTCCCTTGCTGATGCATCCAACTATGGCATGCAACCATAATCTTGATTGTGTCTAACCCAAAACTCTGGGAACTGCTGACAAAGTAACCCATAGAAACTATCCTGCACTCTCTGGGCCATATTGTCCCATATTCCTCGGGCACTTCGCTTTTACCAACAAGTGTACATTTTTAGGGTGCATCTGTTGAATTTCATTCATTTCCTCAAGATTGCACCAGAATTCAGAATGCCCACATCGACTTTAAGTGAGGGCAACTCTGACAAAGTCCTCTGTTTCTCCCTGGGGGCGATGGTCGTAATCAGGGTCAAGGGCTGGCTCGGATCATCAAGGCTCTCGACCTGACATTGCCTGACCTCAATACGTGCCATCCTAACAGATATATCAGGGTAAAGCCTCTCCCTGAAATCTGTCCGCATTATGCAAAATATAAATGACGCGTAGCAGTTAAACAGCACATAGTTAAAACCGCAGTATACTGTATGTACTCCGCGATCTGCCAGTTACATGCGCCGGGACTCATGAAGCCTGCTGTATTCCTTTACATCACATTGGAAAAACACGTATGTTAAAATGGAGCTCCCGGAATGAGTATACACACCCCCACTTACGTCCTGAAACTTCAATAACAACACTTCACAACGGGTGTCTGCGTCTCACCAAATGAACACACAGGTTTCGTCCCTTCCATAAACACACATGCACGCATACACATTAATAGCTGATAAAATGGTGGGTTGGAAGAGGGTATCCCACTTCTGACACCAAATGTTGTTGCCTGAATGAAGTCACCGGAGAAAATTACTGGTCGGTATGAAGCAACCTCTCTTTTGGACAAACAAAATCCAGCAGGCATCATGCTGCCACCCTTTCAGTGGGAAGGTCTCTTGGACCAGCCCAACACGATATTTTATACGCTAAAGATCAAAAACAAATGCAAGACAGTTCAAATAAATCCATATTTTCAACTCTCCTTTGAACTACTCCCCTTTTCACACTTCCCTCCTTTGCACCCATTCTACAGACACACAAATAACAAACTTAATTCAGCATCGTTAAGAGTTGCATTTTAGGTTTAATCTTCAATGCATATTCAGATCTGAAATCGGTTACTGAAGTCAATATTCAATACATATCCTAACCCCAAAAATGACCTAACACTCTTCAGTTAGAGACTCCTCTAACCTGGGAAAAAGATTCTGACTTTCTATCTGTTCTATCTATCCAACCTATGGCCCTCATCATTTTGTTACCCTCTATCAGGTCATCACTCAGCCTCCTATCATCCAGAAAAAACAAGCCCAGACTACCCTCATTTCAGGCAACAGCCTGTGATGAAGCTCTTCTGTATTCTCTTTATAGCTACCATATCCTTCCTGTACTATAACTTAACTTAACTGAATGGCTCCATCTGTCTAAGTAGACAATGTTCCAGGGCACAGACCTGGGCGATGAATATGGAGATCCTGGGCTACTCAGACATCAAGATCCCCCTCTCAGCCTCGCGGATTAGATTAGATTAGTTTAGATTATGAGGATACTCAGTCCTCTTTTATTGTCATTTAGTAATGCATGCATTATGAAATGATACAATGTTCCTCCAGTATGATATCACAGAAACACAAGACAGACCAAGACTAAAACTGATAAAGCCCACATAATTATAACATATAGTTACAACAGTGCAAAGCAATACCGTAATTTGATAAAGAGCAGACCATGGGCACGGTAAAAAAAAGTCTCAAAGTCCCGATAGCCCCAACATCTCACACAGACAGTGGAAGGAAGAAGAACTCTCCCTGTCATGAACCTCCAGCACAGCAAACTTGCCGATGCAGCACCCTGGAAGCACCTGACCACAGCCAACTCTGAGTCTGTCCGAAAACTTCGCGCCTCTGACCAGCCCTGCGACACCGAGCACCGAGCACCATCTCTGCAGAGCGCTTCGACCCCGCCCTGGCCACCAAGCAACAGGCAAAGCCGAGGATTCGGGGCCTTCCCCTCCGGAGATTCTGGATCGCACAGTAGCAGCGGCAGTGAAACAGGCATTTCAGATGTTTCATCAGATGTTCCTCCATGCTTCTCACGTCCATCTCCATCAAATCAGGATTTTGCATGGCATCCTACTTGACAGATAACAGATATTCATTCCGAAGTGGCTGCTGCACGTTGCGTCATGCAGCCATCTTCTCTTCAGAAGTTGTGGTCCAAAGGAATGCGAAGCAGTACATTTGACATCAGCTTGGCTGCAGGAGCTGCCGGGAGGTGACGTGATACATCATCCAACTGCCTTAGGGGCTCCACTCTGGATTTGTGTAGGGTTTACTCCTTAGCCTTCTTTTCTCCCGAAGATACCCACAAGGCAGTGGGGTCTGTAACCCTGGATAGGGGCCCATACCGGGTACCGTCAGCCGGAGCCAGCTGTGCCTGGGACTCGTGTAAGGCAGGGTCGTCACGCCCTGTAGTAGTGACATATGGAGCCACTACCCACTACCCATACTACAGAGTACTGTAGTGACTATAGTATTCCTGTAGTATAGTGACAAGAAATGTACATGTAACTCTCTCACCATAGGCACATAATGAGTTTGCCATTACTGTGAATTCAACCTCACAGTGCATGGGGAAATAATGATGACAATGCCATTTCTAATAAATATGTCTAGGGTAAATATGATATGGATAAACACGACAAGTTCATTTAACATGTTCATTTAAAAGGACATAGGACTGTTACTTGTATGAACACTGACAACCCATGCACATTTACCATTTGCCAGGCAACATAAATTTAGCTCACACCAGTATAAAATGGTTTTGACAAAATATTTTAAACTGCAACAAACAAAATAAAGAAAAGGGCCCATTACACATATATTATCTATAGTGTGCACATAATAATTGGAGATCATAGTTACGTAGTCAATACAGTTTGCTTCACTTCCTTTACTCATGGTACTGAACAATTTCACGTGAAAACCCGCTGAAAAATAAATATCCACGCAATGTCCAAGGAAAAGGAATCAAACTTTCTCCAAGGTTGTGTGCTAACTACCTACTAAAAGTTATCTGCACATTCTGTGTGAGGCCAAATTCTGCATGAGGATTTTCCGACAACGGTATCTGTCCTTAGAAATGGATTCTGGGAGCGTTTCACTGTGTTCTTTTGTGATGTTCGTCGTCGGTTTCCATTTTTCTTCTTTGATCCTACACTCTGTCTAGAAAAAATGTTAACAAGACAAATCCTATTGACTAATTCAACAAGACTAACTTAACAAACTGAATTTTTATTTTAAAGAGCAAAAATGAAGAACTCGGTTGTATAGTGTAATTAAAGGGACACTCATTGCATTTTGAGAAAATCTGCAAAAACAAATACTCAACAACATAACTGCATTAATGAAATAAAACATGGTCTTAAACCAGGGTACTACATACACAAAATACTCCAGATACCGTTTAACTAATGTTCTGTACAGCCTCAGCATGACATTGCAGCTCTTACTCTTAGTTCCATGGCTTATAGAGCCAAACATGCCAGATCACCTTATCCACCTGTTTTGCCACTTTCAGGGAGCTATGGATTTATATCTGATGGTCTGTCTGTGTAGTGGTGATTCTAAGTTCCTGCATATTAACCTAGCACAGAGTTTATCAACTGGGGTTCAGCAAGGGATCGTGATTAAAAAAAAACCATTGTTTTTTGAACTTCGCGCAACCTGCGACGCTAGCACTTGCAGTGGTGGGCAGTGACCGAGCGGCCCCCGTTAGCAAGATCGTTAGCCTCTCAGCCCAGTAGAGTCGTGTTTACTTGCTTGAGCCCATTCTCAGTTTTTTAACGCAAGATAGGGGAGGCCGTTGATAATTGGTGGGTGCTGTATTGCATGGGAGGAGGATGGTAGACTGATAATTGGTGTGCGCTGTCATGGGGAGAGGACGGTAGACTGAGGAGCTTTCCAAGCATTGAATGGACTCGCACAACATGGACCGTGATGTCAGCCTCTCCCTCCCGAATTACCTCCCCAACTTCCCCTGATGCGCCGCCGACTAACTTATGGAACAAACTACCTGTGTAGTAGAAAATTGGAGGGAAATTGGCAATTTTTGAAGAGGAGATGTGAGATGTAACAGAAGGATTCTAGGCCTAAACCTACGGACAATTCTGATAAGGTTAATGATGAAGAATTACTATCTTCTGCACTGCACTAGTACAACAAAGGACACAAAAAAAGTAAGTTTTTTTTTACAAAACTGCATTTACACAACAAACAGACAAAGTACAAACATTAAGTATTTCCAAGACGGTGAATAAATTCAAATTAAAATATGATTATTACTGCCTATAAAACAGTCAATTACCTGGGGGGGGCCCGAAATCCCCCACTGTACCCTTTGTGACTGCAGGCTCTCTCCCAAGGACAGTCAGGAATGAATGCATCCTTGGAAGAGGGGCAGGCAGTCGACCCGGGCAGAGCCCTCAACTTTCCACTGCCTTAACCTGTGAATGGCCATCTTGGCCAGGCCCAGGAGCAAGCCCACCAGTAGATCCTCCTCGTACTGGGTGCCCGTATACAAGAACCAGAGCAGCAGCCCTTTCAGATACTCACACAGGGCTGTAACCTCTCACACTTCATATAAGCCCAGTACACTGACTCCTCCCGGCTACAGAATAGACAGGTGGATGGGGTGTCAGTGAACCTGCTTAAAGATCTGTTACCTAGTACTGCCCAATGCAACACCTTACATACCAGGACCCACTGTACAGGTGAAGGACCCCTGCATAAGAGAATTCCACTGGGGACCTCCTCCGCTGCTGGATGGTAACACAGACCGCTAAGGCGAGTCTGGTTGGCAGACGACGGCAAGCAAATGAAAAGTGTTCAAAAGCAGCCGGTACAAGAGACGTTTTGAAGCGTCATGGAAGGGCATGGTGGGCTTCCCTGTGAGACAGCTCACGTTGTGCGGGACCGTCTCCCGCATGGTGTGCTGAGGCCTAGGTCCGACAAGCACTTCCGGCCCATCAGGTAGTGAACCTCTCCACTTCCCCGATCCCCCTCGACACCCACCGTGATAGGATGGGGACCAGTCTCCCTCGCAGCCAGAGCATCGTTTCCCGTGGGCACAGGAGCACCCCGTCTGAACGAGACTAGACCCATACACTCAAGAGCACTTGGTAAAAGCGAGGCAGTCCCCACAAAGCAGAGCGGCTGATGCTGTCCGCTGGAAGCCATGTGTCCTCCTGCAGAGAAAGTGCATCACCCGCGCATATGCCATCACACAGGGTGGTCACTGTACAGGTATCTCTGCAGGGTACTGAGGTGGAGAGCCACCAGCTGGGTGCACACACACCAATGACTGACCGCCCTCTGCGATCGGGAGACTCATGACCGCTGCAGAGACCCAATGCCTCCTGTTGCCCAAGTTGACTAGCCTCTTCTGGGTCCTGGACACAAAAGCAGTGGGTGGGACTAAAGTAATCTGCGGATACCATATCTTTACAATGAAAGGTACTTATCAATCGGTTTTACATGGACTGGTGATTCAAGTTGTGCTATTCCATTGTGAGTAGTCTGTGGCAAACAACTTACAAATGTAGCAATGGCTGCAGCAAAATTGAAAAGGCACTTAACTACAAATCACAGTCATATGACACGTACAATTCCTGATTATTTTAAACAACGATTGGAATATTAAAACAAATAGATTAAAGCTTTTAAAAATAAAGTCAGAGTCAGTAAGAAGACTCAGGAAGTAAGTTATTTAGTAGCTTTAAGACCAGTTCACTCGAAAATGTTTAAAAAACTGTGAAAACCTGGACAAAGAGCACACCAGTCTCCCGCTACATGCAAAAATCCAGTGGCTTAGCTGAGGAAAAGTTCTCAACAGGGTGTTGGGGCTGAAAGCTGAATTGCAGGAGGACTTTCAGGAAAATAGTAGGCCAGATTTTGCTACGTGCTTTTAAGGTGAAGAATGGCTGCAGAAACTAGCCTATTTAATAAACATTTTTCATCATATGAACCAGTTGAACAAGTCTCTCTGCAAGGTCCCAGAGAAAATATTTTGATTTCAAGAGAAAAGACTTTTGGGTTTCTTTGTTTTGTGGCTGCCTGTTAGGAGACAAATCTCAAGTTATATAATGTATACATAGTTTGATAATAACTGTACTTTGAAACTCCTTCTTAGGTTTTATCACCCACTTTCACTAGTGACAATTTGCAGTAGTTAATTAATCTACCAACCCACCCATCTTTGGGAAGAGGGAGGAAACGAGAGCACTAGTGGCAAGCACACAGTCATGGGGAGCATGTTCAGACTCTACACAGAAAGCTGCACAGGTTATGACCGGACCCAGGTTGCTGAAACTGTGGAGCAAGGCTGCACTGGTTTTGTCACCATGTCATCCAACTTTCTTCAGCTCGTGCTATTCCATATGAAGCAATCTTCCACAGCCTTTTCATATGTGTGAGTCGTTATCAAACCATCCCTGAGTCACATCCCCTCAGTTCTAAAGAGCACAGATTCTGAGAGCCTTGCCTCATTATTCACTCTGCCTTCAACAGCTGAATTTCATCCTGGTGTTTTAATGAATAGAAAAGGATGCCCGACTGAGATAGGATCTGTCAGCATCGAAGCCCAACTATGAATTCCCGTGGCCTGCAATCTAATGTTTCTGCAAAATATTTTGGTATTCTATTGGTTTTATTTACTGCTTTGAATTGATTTTGAAATAATGGCTTTCAGCATACACAGATGATTTGCATCATCTGGTTTTCAACACTTAGTCTGTATTAACTTTAACTCGTCAGCATTCTTTCTATACAAATGGTGTCTCCAACGTTTTTTATATTTTCCGAATTACCTTCTCAGAGTTAATTGGATATCGGATTAATACATATTAGTTTATAAACTGATAGAAATCTATAAAATTATGAGAGGCTACATAGGGTAGACTGTCAGAATCTTTTTCCCACAGTAGAAATGTCAAATTCCAGATGATAGAAGTTTCCTATGGTAGGGGACTTTGACCTACATTGTCTGCTGTAACATAACGTTAAGGCTTTATAAGGCACTGGTGAGGCCTCACGTGGAGTATTGTGTTAGTTTTGAGCCCCTGATCAAGGAAAGGTTGTGCTGACATTGGAGAGAGTTCAAAGGAGATTCACTAAAATGATTCTGGGATTGAAAGACTTGTCATATGAGATACGTTTGATGGCTCTGGGCTTGTACTCACTGGAATTCAGAAGAATGAGGGGAGGGTCTCATTGAAACCTGTTGACAGCTGAAAACCCTCAAAAGAGTAGATTTGGACAGGTTGCTTCCTATGGTGGGGTGGGGGGGGGAGTCTAAGACCAGAGGATGCAGCTTAAGAATAGAAGGACTCCCATTTAGAACGGAGATGAGAAGGAATTTCTTTAGCTAGAGAGTGATAAATCTGTGGAATTCATTGCCACAGGCAGCTGTGGAGTCCAAGTCACTGGGTATATTTAAGGCTGTGCTTGATAGATTCTTGATTAGTCAGGGCATGAAGGGATACGGGGAGAATGCAGGAGATTGGGACTGAGAAGGAAATGGATCAGCCATGATGAAATGGTGGAGCAGACTTCATGGGCCAAATGGCCTAATTTGGCTCCTATATCTTATGATCTTATGACATTATATATAATTACAGCGGGAAGAAATGCAAGAAGAATAAAGTTTAAAGGAGATATGTGGGAAGTATTTTTACAGGAAGATTGGTAGGTGCCTGGAATGGGCTGCCAGAGGAAGGGGTGGAGGCAGATACGACTGGAGTATTTAAGAGGCGTTAGATAAAAATGTATATGCAGAATATGGGAGGTGGGAAGTAAGGGTTATGTATAGCAGAAGAGAGTTAGTTTAGTTCAGCCTTGTGTTCAGCACGAACATTGTGGTACAAGGGCCGGTTCCTGTGCTGTTTGGCTCTATGTTATATGTTCTATATTGTGGTATAAATTCATCCAGACCGTAAGGACTGGATATTGGAATTCATTGAGGTAGAATAATTGTTGTCCTTGACCACACCTGCTAAATGGGCAACTTACTAGCCATTGCACCTTACAAAGTCATAGAACTATATATGATTATGAAGACACGCAGTCCTCTTTTATTGTCATTTAGTAATGCATGCATTAAGAAATGATACATTATTTCCTCTGGTGTGATATCACAAAACACAGGACAAACTAAGACTGAAAAAACTGAAAAAACCACATAATTATAACATATACTTACAAACAGTGTAACAATACCATAACTTGATGAAGAATTCCGTGAGCACAATGAAGTTCAAAGTTTCTCAAATGTCCCACATCTCACGCAGACGGGAGAAGGAAGAAAAACTCTCCCTGCCATGCCGACCACAATCTGACTCTGAGTCAAACGAAAACTTCGAGCTCTAATCAGCTCAACGACACCGAGTACTGAGCGCCATCTCTGTCCGAACGATTCGACCCCCTTCTCGGTCGCCAAAGGCAGGCAAGGCCGGGGATTTTGAGGCCTACCCTCCGAAAGATTCCTGACCACACAGTAATGACAGCAGTGAACGGGCGTTTCAGAAATTTCTCCAGATGTTCCTCTGTGCTTTCACGTCCATTCTCCATCAAATCAGAATTGTCCACGGCCCCTATTTAACAGATACGATATCATTTTTCACCAGGGAGCTGCGCACACGCAGGTGCACCGCCATCTTCTCAGGGTTAAACAGTGCAGAACCAGGCCCTTGGCACACATACCCAGGCCCCATGGCAACCATTGAATACTCTGTCTACCTTGGTTCATTCAGTTTTGGATAATGCGCACCCTGGTGTTATCCTCCCATGCACATTCATCTAGCTACTTAGCTTTCTTTTCCTTTTGTTAATCCTTTCCCATCTAGTTCTATTCATCTTCTACCAGCATCTGTCCCATCATGGGTGACTTCAATCTACATGTAGATTGGGTGAACCAAATTGGTAAAGGTGCTGAGGAAGAGGATTTCTTGGAATGTATGCGGGATGGTTTTTTGAACCAACATGTCGAGGAACCAACTAGAGAGCAGGTTATTCTGGACTGGGTTTTGAGCAATGAGAAAGGGTTAATTAGCGATCTTGTCGTGAGAGGCCCCTTGGGTAAGAGTGACCATAATATGGTGGAATTCTTCATTAAGATGGAGAGTGACATAGTTAATTCAGAAACAAAGGTTCTGAACTTAAGGAGGGGTAACTTTGAAGGTATGAGACGTGAATTAGCTAAGATAGACTGGCAAATGACATTTAAAGGATTGACAGTGGATATGCAATGGCAAGCATTTAAAGATTGCATGGATGAACTACAACAATTGTTCATCCCAGTTTGGCAAAAGAATAAATCAAGGAAGGTAGTGCACCCATGGCTGACAAGAGAAATTAGGGATAGTATCAATTCCAAAGAAGAAGCATACAAATTAGCCAGAAAAGGTGGCTCACCTGAGGACTGGGAGAAATTCAGAGTTCAGCAGAGGAGGAGAAAGGGCTTAATTAGGAAGGGGAAAAAAGATTATGAGAGAAAACTGGCAGGGAACATAAAAACTGACTGTAAAAGCTTTTATAGATAGGTAAAAAGGAAAAGACTGGTAAAGACAAATGTAGGTCCCCTACAGACAGAAACAGGTGACTTGATTATGGGGAGCAAGGACATGGCAGACCAATTGAATAATTACTTTGGTTCTGTCTTCACTAAGGAGGACATAAATAATCTTCCAGAAATAGTAGGGGACAGAGGGTCCAGTGAGATGGAGGAACTGAGCGAAATACGCGTTAGTAGGGAAGTGGTGTTAGGTAAATTGAAGGGATTAAAGGCAGATAAATCCCTAGGGCCAGATAGTCTGCATCCCAGAGTGCTTAAGGAAGTAGCCCAAGAAATAGTGGATGCATTAGTGATAATTTTTCAAAACTCGTTAGATTCTGGACTAGTTCCTGAGGATTGGAGGGTGGCTAATGTAACCCCACTTTTTAAAAAAGGAGGGAGAGAGAAACCGGGGAATTATAGACTGGTTAGCCTAACGTCGGTGGTGGGGAAACTGCTGGAGTCAGTTATCAAAGATGTGATAACAGCACATTTGGAAAGCGATGAAATGATCGGACAAAGTCAGCATGGATTTGTGAAAGGAAAATCATGTCTGACGAATCTCATAGAATTTTTTGAGGATGTAACTAGTAGAGTGGATAGGGGAGAACCAGTGGATGTGGTATATTTGGATTTTCAAAAGGCTTTTGACAAGGTCCCACACAGGAGATTAGTGTGCAAACTTAAAGCACATGGTATTGGGGGTAAGGTATTGATGTGGATAGAGACTTGGTTAGCAGACAGGAAACAAAGAGTGGGAATAAACGGGACCTTTTCAGAATGGCAGGCGGTGACTAGTGGGGTACCGCAAGACTCAGTGCTGGGACCCCAGTTGTTTACAATACATATTAATGACTTGGATGAGGGAATTAAATGCAGCATCTCCAAGTTTGCAGATGACATGAAGCTGGGTGGCAGTGTTAGCAGTAAGGAGGATGCTGAGAGGATGCAGGGTGACTTGGATAGGTTGGGTGATTGGGCAAATTCATGGCAGATGCAATTTAATGTGGATAAATGTGAAGTTATCCACTTTGGTGGCAAAAATAGGAAAACAGATTATTATCTGAATGGTGGCCGATTAGGAAAAGGAGAGGTGCAACGAGACCTGGGTGTCATTATACACCAGTCATTGAAAGTGGGCATGCAGGTACAGCAGGCGGTGAAAAAGGCTAATGGTATGCTGGCATTTATAGGGAGAGGATTCGAGTACAGGAGCAGGGAGGTACTACTGCAGTTGTACAAGGCCTTGGTGAGACCACACCTGGAGTATTGTGTGCAGTTTTGGTCCCCTAATCTGAGGAAAGACATCCTTGCCATAGAGGGAGTACAAAGAAGGTTCACCAAATTGATTCCTGGGATGGCAGGACTTTCATATGAAGAAAGACTGGATGAACTAGGCTTGTACTCGTTGGAATTTAGGAGATTGAGGGGGGATCTGATTGAAACGTATAAAATCCTAAAGGGATTGGACAGGCTAGATGCAGGAAGATTGTTCCCGATGTTGGGGAAGTCCAGAATGAGGGGTCACAGTTTGAGGATAAAGGGGAAGCCTTTTAGGACTGAGATTAGGAAAAACTTCTTCACACAGAGAGTGGTGAATCTGTGGAATTCTCTGCCACAGGAAACAGTTGAGGCCAGTTCATCGGCTATATTTAAGAGGGAGTTAGATATGGCCCTTGTGGCTACGGGGATCAGGGGGTATGGAGGGAAGGCTGGTGCAGGGTTCTGAGTTGGATGATCAGCCATGATCATAATAAATGGCAGTGCAGGCTCGAAGGGCCGAATGGCCTACTCCTGCACCTATTTTCTATGTTTATCACCTGACCCATCTGGTTCCACCTGTCCTTCATCCCCTCCCTATCTTGATCTGTCAATCCATCATCAGCCTCTGACTCAGGGTCCTGACCTGAAACGTTGACTCACACCAACTGCCTCCTTTTCTTTGGTCCATTGAGTTCTTCCAGCATTCAGCTTTTCATTCCAGATTCTAATATAAGCAGCCAATTGTCTTTGTCTTCATCTCTTTTCATCCCATTTGGCAATTCTTGACCCTCTATAGCTTGGTGACTTCAGTATCTAGATGAACATTTGAACAGCCAAAGCACAGAGGAGCAATAGACCAAGAGAAAGGAAATGGGATTGATAAGGATGGATACTTGATTGCTGGCATCAAAGAATGTGCTGGAGGAACTAGGAACATTGAGCAACATCTGTGGGGTGGCAAGATAGCGTACTGGTTGGCACAGCGCTTTACAGTACAGGCGACCCAGGTTCAATTCCCGCCGCTGCCTATAAGGAGTTTGTCTGTTCTCGCCTTGATCACATGGGTTTCCTCTGGCAGCTCCAGTTTCATCCCATAGTCCCAGGATGTACTAGTTGGTAGGCTATTGTCCCGTGATTAAATCAGGGGATTGCTGGGCTGCGTGGCTCAAAGGACCGGAAGGGCCAACTGCCATGTCTCTAAATAAATAGGGAGAGAGTTAGATAAATAAATAAACAGTTTACGCTTTGAGTGAAAACTCTGCACCAGGACTGAAAGTTGATTATCAGAATGGACATGGTAGGCTTAAAGGCCAACCTCTAAGCCAGGAGTTCCCACCCTGGGGTCTGCGGATCCCTCGCTTAATGGTATTGGTCCAGGGCACAGAAAAGGTTGTGAGCCCCTGCTCAATGCTGCCTGACTCTGTCTCTATGATGTTACACTTGCTGCTGCTGTACATGGCACATTTAGCAGATGTAACCAAAGTAACCCCTCTACTCTCAGTGAATTTCTAACTGGCAATATTGATTAGAAACCTGGATATATTGCAAGCAATATCTCCACACAAGCTCAACAGGGGAAGACAGGATATGTGTTGAGACATTTCCACTGAGAATCTGAAATGAGGGGACACTTTGAGTGAAGGATCAGACAATTCAGGAAAATGAGGAACTGCAGTCTGGATATTATCCTTTACATAGTTACAATTTTGCCTTAGCTCTGTAGACTCTGTGTCCATCTTGGGAGTAAATACAGATGCAAAAATAAAATCCATTTAAGATCTTCCCCATCTTTATTGGCTTCATGTGTAGATGACCACAACACAGGCTAATAAGCCATTTGTTTTCCTCACCACTTGCGGTACATCTCTGTTAATTTTTTGCAATTCATGTGCAAGAACACTTAGATCCCCCTGTACATTGCTTGTCTGTGATAATTCTCCACTTAAAGAAGAATACTAAACTTCTTTTGCCAAATTTTTGTCCGCTAACCAACCATGACCTGTGACCATCAGTTAAGAAACATTCAAGTTAGATTTAATGCTACATTTACTGCTAGAATGTCCTCAAACTAAGTGTGACTAAGTTATGCAATGAATTTGTAGCTATTGTAGTGTTCATAAAACATTCACATTATCTAAGAGACACAGGAGCAGAGCAGTTTCTCCCTGGAAAAAGAGCTAAAGTTAGCTAAATACATAGCTTTCCATATTGTAATTTATCTTGAGACTCTAAATTCCTGTATAACCAAGAGCCTGAGATCAGTAATTGGGTATTAGTTGGAAAGTAAACAATAAGAAAGAAGTCACATAACTGCGATACAGAGATTTTAATCATTACATTCACAGCCAAATTTTCCATGAAGTTCATCAATCACCAACATTTTATTAGTACAAGGGTGCTAGATGATGCTGGGTCAAGTTCCTGTTTTTCAATGTAAAATGTGACGTGAACTGTTTTCATATGACAACAGAACAACGTTGTACATAACGATAGTGGATTCTACATAGTAGCGTCATAAATCCCTGAGCATATATTTGAAAAGAAAGCAAATTTAAATATTCAAATAGAGACACATGGGTCAAGATGAAGAGTTTCAATCTGAGATGTTGGCAGTGTATTCCCCTCTCAGATGCTGCCTGACCTGCTGAGTTCCAGCATCCTGTTTTTGTTTTTAAGTATTCTTATTTGTGTGTTCCTGTTCTACCATGTCAAGAAATTCATTTGCACTTGTTCCAGTGCATATGTCTTAAATTAATACAGTGGATTGGTATTAATTGCCCCTTGTATAACCAAGTATCTTTAAAAAAAAGGCCATGCAGATGCAGGAAATCTAAAGTAGACCCAAAAAAAAAATGCTTGAAACACTCAGAAAGTCAGCCGTATCTGTGGAAGTAGAAACAACTATTTCTCTTTCCCCCTCTATTTCTCCCTATTTCCAATCTTTTCTGCTACCTAAACTAACCTATTTCTCTCTTTTTCAACTCTCATAAATGGTCCTGGACTTGAAGTATTAACTCTCTCCAGAGATGCTACCCGGACTGCTAAGTGTTTCCAGTATTTTCTATTTTTATTTCAGACTTAGAAATCCTTTAATTGACCTGTCATCAACAACATTGAAGACAGCAAGTTTCCAGATTTCCTCAACAATGCATGAAGTGCTTTCTGATATAACCTTAGCTATGATGATAAGAATACGTTGTCATGTTCCAGGCTCTCACTCACATTGGTGAGATTATTCATCTAACATGGAGCCGTGCTTATTTCCACCCTTCCACTTCCCCAACAATGTTTATCCTTATTCAACACAAGCAGATACTCAACAGTACAGTGATGACTTATACTTTTTAAAACACAAAGACAATAATAAATGATTCAGTGTTCTGAAGAAGGGTCTCGGCCAGAAATGTCGACTGCTTATTCATTTTCATAGAAATTACCTGGCCTGCTGAGTTCTCCCAGCATTTTGTACGTGTTGCTTTGGATTTCCAGCATCTGCAGACTTCCTCGTGTTTATAAATGATCAATTAGTTTTGATGGCTATAATTGCCTACTTAACTTTAACATTTTGAGCGAAGACAGGAAACTTCAATTAATTACATATTCACAATGGGAGCACAGTTCAGCTCTCAGAACCTATTTGAATATTCAGATACAGTCACAAGTCTGAGATCTCAAAACACTAGACACCCAAAATATACTTACTTTTGCTGAGGGGAGGTTTCCTGGATATACAAACATACACAAAATGCTGGAGGAACTCAGCAGGCCATATATCAACGATGGAAAAGTGTAAACAGTCGATGTTCCAGGCCAAGACCATTCCTCAGGAGGGATAGAAGATAGACAGGAAGCAAAGAGAGGGAAAAAATGGGCTGTAATCTGGTTGGTTACCAGTGGTGTCCCACAGGGTTTGGTATTGGGAGTGCTTCTTTTCACATTATATGGTATGCCAATGATTTGGATAATGGAATTGATGGCTTTGTGACCAAGTTTGCAGATGATACAACAATAGGTGTAGGAGCAAGTAGTGTTGAGGAAGTAGAGAATCGGCAGAAGGATGCAGACTAATTGGGAGAATAGGCAAAGAAGTGGCAGTTGGAATATAGTGGAGGGCAGTGTATGGTCATGCACTTTGGTAGAAAGAATAAGGACATAGATTATTTCCTAAATGGGGAGAAAATTAAAAAAATCAGAGGAGCAAAGAGTCTTGGAAGTCCAAGTGCAGGATTCCCTAATCATTAAATTGCAGGTTGTGTCAGTGGTAGGGAAAGCAAATGCATTGTTAGCATTCATTTCAAGAGAACTGGAATAAAAGAGCAAGGGTATGATGCTGAAGCTTTATGAGACATTGGTCAGAGCACACTTGGAGTATTATGAACAGTTTTGGGCCCCTTATATAAGGAAAGATAAGCTGGCACTGGAGAGGGCCAGAGAAGGTTCATGAGAATGATTTAGAGAATGAAAGGGTTAACATATGAGAAACATTTAATGACTCTGAACTCGTGCTCGCTGGAGTTTAAATGAATAAAGCGGGATCTCATTGAAACCTATTGAATAACATAGATAAACTGGATTTAGAGAGGATGTTTCCTGTATTAGGAGAGTCTAGGACCAGAGGGCACAGCCTTAGAATAGAGGAATATCCATTTAGATCGGAGATGAGAAGGCCAGAGGAAGGTGAACCTTTAGCCAGAGGAAGGTGAATCTGAGGAATTCATTGCCACAGATGGCTTTGGAGGCCAAGTCATTAAGTATATTTAAAGTGGAAGTTGACAGACTTGTGAATAATCAGGGCATCAAAGATTACAGGGACAAGGCAGGAGAATGGAGTTGAGAGGGATAATAAGTCAGCCATGACGGAATGGTAGAGAAGATTCAGTGGGCTGAGTAGCTTAATCTCCTATATCTTGTGGTCTTATTCCAAGTGAATTTTTATGGAGTTAAAATTGTTGTTTTATGTTGCTTTACCTTAGGCATATTTTGAATGATTAGGTTAAGGTTTTGTTCATTTCCAATTTACAAATTGTTTCAGGAACGATATCCTGTTGTAGACTAGAGACTGCCTGTAAGACTTCTGAGGATTCAGTGTAATTATACACGATATATCCTGCAGCCTTTCAGCATTGCTACCTCTTAAACCTGCATTTGTATTGGATTGTACCTTATTGTGGAAATATAACCATTTATAAATCTGCTAGACAACTCAATTAAAAGATTTTTTCACCCCAGTGCTTACTTTAGCATGATGTTATCACTAATCAGCCTGTTATTGGATTAAGTTCTTTTATCTTTTGTAGAATTAAGGAGATGTATTGTCACACAGCTCATAATTATGGTTGTAAATTTCAGATAACTCAAGATCTACGCTTTTTCCTCAGAACAAATCCCAAATCGTAATAGTGTTAGTTACTGGCTTAAAAACCAAACGGTTTCTCCAATCTTATCTCAGTCTACTCTGAACTGGGCAGACAATGACAATCCGCAGCTTCATGACCATAATCTATATACTAGGATCTCAGGAGATAATATTTTGTAATGCTATAAGAGCAAAGGTCTCTAAGTCATCTATTCTCCAAATAAATCATTCATATCATGTACATACAATATAAAATTAAAATACAAACGATGTACTAAAATGATTTCAGTTTAAAAATCCTGCCCACCAGCACCATTTTACTTATTTATATTATTTTACTTAGTGCTACAGCACAGTAACTGGTCCTTCCAGCCCAATGAGCCCGCGTCACACAATTGCACCCATCTGACTAAATACTTTACCTACCCATACATTTTTTAATGTCAGAGGAAACCCATGTATTCACAGGGAGAACATACAAACTCTTTAAAGACAACAGCAGAACTGAACACGCTTCACTGGGCATGTAACAGCGTTACACTAAACATTGCACTACTAAGCCTAATTATTGCTCGTTTAGTTTGTCATATAACAGATGCTAATATTGGGGGAAAAAAGTCAAAATCTAAAATTTCACCTCATGGCATCTTTTGAACACTATTGAAATGCCATTTTCAACTGAGATTAACTGATAATAGGGAAGGTTGAATAATTTCTTTTGATTTAAAATAGTGGTGGTGGCATCCGTTAGTCTCGCGAGACCATGGATCTGCGCCTGGAAGGTCTTGCTTCAGTCTGTGTTAGAGCAGTGTCTGTTGTGGCTGTAGAGGCCCACGTGGGAGTGACAGTGTCGGCTGCATTGACTGCACTTGAAGGCACTGTCCTCCAATGTTGTCTTGGTGCTGTTTTTCCGATGAGTGCGCTTTTCTGCAGCAGCAAGCCTCAGCTTCTCTTCTTTAAAATAACACCATGTTTTATATCTGAAGTTGCCTCCCTTCAGTGACCTGACCAGAACTTTCACTGAATGATACTCTTCCTTAATTCATAATTTTCAGCAGCTGGATATCCTGTAGTGATAAACAGTTGACTATTAGTTGTATTAGTTGATTGCATCAAGAGGTACAGTTAGTATGCGTGGCCTTTATAAAAGTATCAATCAGCTGACTGGCCGTCATTATCAAAACACAATTGTGATGTAGGGAGGAAATCTTGCCACTGATTGGTTGCGCTACAAACTTCATGCATTGCAGTTCGTATTGGCTCATAAATAGGATCAAGGTCTACATGTCTGTTTACAGAATTGTTTACGGAAAACACACTTCTAGGAATTTTCTTGCATGTTGCATGTTTGCTTGTGCCATGACTTTCACTGATGACCAGTCAAATTTGTGTCTTTCTTGATCTTCATGGGTAACGTCTAGGGAAAGCTGATCATGCCAGTTTACAGCCGGTTGATATTCATGGCTATGTGGACAGCTTTCTCCTGGTTTGGCTGACATAATATTTGCTGAAGTCCCTGCCTTGGATTTTGTAGACCACATTGGTCTTGTCCAATATCTTGGGTCATCCTTTGGGTTGGTAGAGTATTCTCCTGAATGTTGCTGTTGGCTTGTGTGTGACTGAAATTCTATGTTCTTGGAGCAGTTGGGCCATCATTTCAGAGATATTTTGAATGTATGGAAAGTCAACCCATTTAGCCACTTCATTGCTGACCTTGGAGGCATCTTCATATGGATGCACCCTGTTATAGAAGACATGGTTAAACTGGAAAGAGTGCAAATAAGATTTGAGGATTAGAAGGCTTGAGTTATAAGGAGAGAGTGGCTGTCTAGGTCTCTGTTCCTTAGAAAGTAGGAGAATAAGTGAAGGCCTCACAGGTCTGTAAAATTAATTCATATTTCTCTGTCTCTTCCGTAGGATAGAGGATTCCAAAACAAGGCACTATAGGTTTAGGGTGAGAGGGGAAAGGTTTAAGAGGGACCAGAGAGACAAATATTTTCATGCAGATTAGGGAGTATACAGAATGAGCTGCTAGAAGAAATGATTGAGGCAATTACAGTGGTATCATTTAAGAAGCACTTATGTACTATAAGTACTTGTAGGTGCAGGGCTTAGAAGGATGTGGGTCAAGAACAGAAAATTGGGAGAAGTTGGGTGGGCTTCGTGGTTGGCCTGGATCGTTTAGTCCAAAGTGCCTGTATCTGTGCTGTATTGCTGCACAACACTATGGCTAAGTTTTGAGCATTTGTTGAGATAAGTGAAGATGTTGGTATTGGATCTAAACTAGCAGAATTTTGTGAGTCAGTAACAGCAACAGATATTTAGACAGCAGAGTTACTATTGTTAATCTGAGAAGTGGAACTATATTGAGCTTGCTTGAAGGGTACTATCCATTCAAAATAATCTAACTTTATACTTTATTGTCGCCAAACAATTGATACTAGAACATACAATCATCACAGCGATATTTGATTCTGCGCTTCCTGCTCCCTGGATTACAAATCCATAGTAAATATTTAAAAAATTAAATTATAAATCATAAATAGAAATAGAAAAATGGAAAGTAAGGTAGTGCCAAAAAACAGAGAGGCAGGTCTGGATATTTGGAGGGTACGGCCCAGATCCGGGTCGGGATCCGTTCAGCAGTCTTATCACAGTTGGAAAGAAGCTGTTCCCAAATCTGGCCGTACGAGTCTTCAAGCTCCTGAGCCTTCTCCCGGAGGGAAGAGGGTACAAAAAGTGTGTTGGCTGGGTGGGTCATGTCCTTGATTATCCTGGCAGCACTGCTCCGACAGCGTGCAGTGTAAAGTGAGTCCAAGGACGGAAGATTGGTTTGTGTGATGTGCTGTGCTGTGTTCACGATCTTCTGCAGCTTCTTCTGGTCTTGGACAAGACAGCTTCCATACCAGGTTGTAATGCACCCTAGAAGAATGCTTTCTATGGTGCATCTGTAAAAATTAGTGAGGGTTTTAGGGAACAGGCCAAATTTCTTTAGTTTTCTCAGGAAGTAAGAAAGTAACGATGCATCTGTTGAGAAGGTTAGGCTAGGTCCTCAGATGGTGAGTTTTCAAAAGAATGTAAAGAAAAAGGTAAAAATATCCAGCTTTCCCGTGCTTTCCCTGAAGTGATGTGAGGAGACGTTCATCTGTTTATTTATTAATTACACATTAACGATAACCTGAAAGTGGGGTCAATGAATTTTGGTAGCAAGATAACTTGTACTGTAATCATTCCCACTACAGTATCTGCATGGTATCCAATTTATCCATGCAACTTGTCATGACAATAAAAGTGAATCTGTACGCAATTAAAACTATAAGACCAGAGGACTATAAGACATAAGAGCAGAATTAGGCCATTCAGCCCATTGAGTCTGTATTGCCATTCCATCATGGCTGATTTATTATTCCATTCTCCTGTGTTGCCCTGTAACCTTTGACTCACTGACTAATCAAGAACCTATCGACCTCCGCTTTAAATATACCCAATGACCTGGCCTCCACAGCTTTCTGTGGCAATGAATTCCACAGATTCATCACCCTCTGGCTAAAGAAATTGCTCTTGATCTCTGTTCTAAAGGGATGTGCTTCTATTTTCAGGCTGTGCCCTCTGGTCCATGTCTCCCTACTATTGCAAACATCCTCAGCATCTCCACTCTATGCCTACATGTGCGATAGGATTCAATGAGATCCTCCATCACTTTTCTAAACCCCAGTGAGTATAGTCCCAGAGTCATCAAATGTCCTCATACAGTATGTTAACCCTTTCATTCTCGGGATCATTCTGGTGAAACTTCTCTCCAATGCCAGCGCGTCCTTCCTTAGATAAGGTGCCCAAAACTGCTTGCAATACTTCAAATGAATGCTGACATTGCATTTGCCACTGACACAACCTGCAAGATAACTTTTAGAGAATCCAGCACTAGGACCTCCAAATTCCTTTGCACCTCTGATTTCTGAATTTCTCCCCATTTAGAAAATAGGCTACAACTTTATTCCTTCTACCAAAGTGCATGACCATACACTTCCCTACACTGTATTCCATGTGCCTCTTCTTTCTCCATTCTCCTAATCTTTCTGAGTCCTTCTGCAGACTCCCTGCTTCCTCAACACTACCTGCTCCTTGCTCTATCTTTGTATCATATGCAAACTTAGCCACAAAGTCACCAACTGCATCATCCAAACCATTGGATCATAACATGACTCAGTCCCAGCATAGACCTCTACAGAGCACCACTAGTCACTGGCAGCCAACCAGAAAATGCCCCCTGTATTCCCTCTCTTTGCCTCCTGCTGGTCAGCCAATCTTCTATCCATGCCTTTCTGTAATACCATAGGCTCTTATCTTGTTTAGCAGCTTCATGTATGACACAATGTCAAAGGCCTCCTGAAAATCCAAGCAAACAAATCCACTGACTCTCTTTAGTCTATTCTGCATTTAATTTTCCTCAAGGAATTCCAACATATTTGTCAGGCAAGATTTTCCCTTAAGAAACCAGATACCTCCAAGTAGCTCAAAGATCTCTTCCTTAATAATGGACTCCAACGTATTACCAACCTCTGAATTCAGGCTTACTGGCTTATAATTTCCTGTTTTTTGCCTCCCTCCTTTCTTAATGAGTAGAGCGACATTTGCAATTTTTCAGTCCCCTGGAACCATTCCAGGATATAGTGATTCTTGAAAGATTATTACTAATGCCTTCACAATGTCTTCAGCTACCTCTTTTTGAAATTTGGGTGTAGTCCACCTGGTGAGGTGTCTTATCTACCTTCAGACCTTTCAGCTTCCAAAGCACCTTCTTTGTAGTAATAGCAATGACACCTACTTCTGCCCTTAACACTTGAATTGTTGATATCTTCCACAGTGAAGTCTCTTGCAAAATACTTATTATGTTCATCTACTATTTCTTTGTCCCTATATCTTTTGTTTAAAAAAAATCATTGGACAATTTGGGAAAGAAAGCAAGCTGTGGCTGAACTGAGAGAATGGGGATTGCAAGAAGGCAGTGGCTGAGTTTTATTTAGATACAAAATCTGTACCACCTCCATCTATAACACACTCAATCAAAGTGATACCTGCATATGAGTTAAGTCGAGGTGAGGCGGTGCTGAAATAGTGGCCAGGGATGTGCTGGGGAATGTTAAAGGTGATTATGCCCACACTTGTATACCAAAACCTCAAGCAGTGCAGGTTTGACCAAGCTTAATGCAGCCCAGTTTCTCTGAAGAGTCTTTGAATTGTTCTATCCTCATTATCATTGTGCATTTCATGATTTTAAATTGACCTTGCACTTAGGAATGCGGCATGTGATCGGCTTTATTTGGATCTTTTTGTACCCCTTTTAAGCCTGTTTCTTTAAACTCTCAAAGGCAGGTCGACAACAGATACCAGCTGTCTTTCATTATGTAGTGATCACACAAAGTGAGCAAGTGCAAATCCCTCAGCCTGTCCCACAAAGAATCAAAACAGAACTGCATCAAAATTAGTTCATACAAAATTAACAAGGGAGAGAGAAAATCTTTTTAGTCAGTTGCTGAATGAGCAATATGTGGGAGTGCTCAAGAAATCAGCTAAATGTGAGGTGGAAGAGTGGAACCCTCGGAAGAAATAATAAATGCCAACTTCATTAATAATTTTAAATCTCAGATTGAAAAATTTGTTAATCAGTTATTGAGTGATAGAACAACCATTAAATTTTCAGGTGAGGATCTTACAAGATCCAACTAATGGTAGAACTGAAATGATAAGCTAAAATACCTATCACTATTCCTATTTTCTTTGCATGCTATTGATTAGTTTAGAGTAAAATTGGTTAGGTATCTGAAATATGAAGGAAGGTTACAGGGATCATGACTTGGAAAGTCCAGAATTTCATGAGAAAAATAATTCTTTTTCTGTTCTTTTCTTTAACAAGTTCTATTACACACACCAAATGCCAAGATGTTCCTTTTCACTGATGAATGGCACAATTGTATATTCTGCTTTTCTACTCTCCAGGAGCTAGTGTTTTTACAACCTTGCTGCTCCCTCTCTTGAGGCTTCCATTCTCTTTCCTCTGAAGACAGCAGAGCCTGTTACTCAGTAATGATGTCTCTTTCAGTGAAAGTGACCCTCCCTTCTCTTACATATATTCTGGAGCATGTGGGGTACAATGTAAGGCAGATTGTTCCAGAATTACATCCTAAACAACATTTCCAATGAATTATCGAATTAAACTTTGAATGGAAGTGTTTCCTTTCCTGGACATTTATGCGTTCATTAAAAGATTCAGAGCATACTGGTTCCATTTATTGAAACCATCTATAAGCTACAAAGTAACAATTTTCATTCTAGTTGCATACCAACAAATATGTACCAGGCTACCCCAGATTGCACTGATGAACCACATGTTTCTTTGCAGTTTTTGTGGATTTATTTAAGAAAAATATACCCAGTCTTCTCAGACAGTAGTTTAGTAGCTAATAGGTTTCAGACAGAAAATATTATACATTGTTTGCCACAGCCCGCTTACTGTGACTACAGGGATTTTGTATTAGAGAAGCATAAATCACAACCTTTTAAAACAGTCCATGTGGAGCATATTAACACAACATGGTGGTTTTCTTTCCCACACGGCACAAGGTTCACATTTATTTGTATATTACCCAGTGAAATGAAACTTTCAGGCACCGACTAGAGGCAACAAAAGAGTTCAAGAGAAGCCAAGCAATCATCATGTCTTTGGTTAGGATTGAAATCTAAAACTACAAAACACAGGAGGAACATTTTTTGTGGCCAGTTAGAAATTAGCTCATTGAGACAATGTGTAATTAGAGCAAAGATCTGGTCAGGAAGCTGAAAGTTATTTCATGTGCAGTGTATATATGTTTAAGGCCTGAGTATGTCTTGTGCGATAACCTGGACGAATTGCTGCACCAGGCACTGCTGGTGAGATTGACTGTCCACAATTAATAATAACTCCATCAATTAACAACAGATCCACTTATATCTAAGTGCCTTTGTTTCTAGGACTATCAAAGAATCCCACAAATATTACACCATGTACCGTTGTTGACTAGAACTTATAAAAGAATGGTAATTTATGGCATATGCTGGACATTTGACTTTCTGAAGAAGTTTGAAATTTAGATTTTTTCCATCAAATTCACCTCATGGTCTTGATAGTCCAAAGGGATTGATGGTGGAATGGAAGTGCCATTAAGATTAAAGAATCAACCAAGGAAACCCATTTCCCAGTCCCTGAGAAGTGTTTAGGTACTCAGCCATGTATGAGATTTTTTAAGGGCTTATTTAATACCTGGAAGCTGCAGCTGATAATGATATGGTTGTAGGATCAAGTTTTACTATGTTTTTGGAAGAAGAAAGATAATAGTGCATAGGGAATGGACGAAAGAGCCCAAATTAGTTTTAAACTACATATTGTAAATCACCTTGTAAATTGGAAGGAGGTATAGTTTTTCACCTAGGCCTCACATGGACCTGTTTGCTCTTCACAGCTTTGATTGTTCTCAGACTCTGCAATACTTCCTCCTCTTGATCATGTTCCTTAATTTGTAATGCCACTCATATTAAAGGCTGTTGCCCCTCTGAAAGGTGGGCTAGAAAATAAATACCTTCACCTCTAACTTATGGCTCTGAACTTTTAATACATCCATTGTGGGTTCACCTCCAACATGGTATCATTCTATATTCTATCATTATAGGATACATACTAAAGGACATCACCGCATTTACCATGATGATGGATTGATTTCTTTACTATTAAATACTCTGTTTCTTTGGCTACAAGCTTTCTCTCCTAATTCATAGATTCATACATCAGAGAAACAGGCCCTTTGGCCCACCAACTTCATGCTAGTCAATTCAATTCAAGTTTAATTGTCATCTAACCATACATGAATACCCATGAATACAGCCAAAATGAGACAGGGTTACTCCAGGGTTAAGGTGAAAAACACAGCACAAAGCACATATAGCACATATACAACAGCGAACACGTGTAAGGTATCAGTAAAACATTAGTCCAGACCCTGGGTCCATGAATGCCACAGAAATCTGCAGTTGACCACAATGCAGGTTGTCTTCTGCTCAGCGAATACTAGGTCCACCAAGTCCACCCTGGATGCCGTGCCATACTGCCCCCAGTGGAGTTCACTGTCTCCAATGCCTCTCTCCTGGCAGCTGTAAACAGGCGACGCCGTGGCTTGAGACCCTGAGTCCAGGAATGCCACGTGTCGGCAGTCGACCATAGTACAGCTTGTTTTCTGCTGAGTGAATACTGGGTGGACGCACCAGCTCCAGCCAGGATGCCATGCTGGACTATGCCACACTACCCATCTATTCTAAACCCATTTCTGCATGCTGGTATCTTCTATGTCTTGTTTATTTAAGGATCCGTCTAAATGTCCCTTAAACATAGCAATTGTGTCTGACTCATCTGCCAGCAAATTCCAGATATCCATCATTCTGAGTAAAGAAAACATTCTTCTCCATTGCCCTTTTCAACTCCTCCTCCCACTTTGTGCCTATACCCTCCTACTTGTGATACCATCCCCAGGGGAGAAAGATTCTGATTATACGCAATAACCTAGCTATGCCTGAATTCCATCCCTAGAAACTACGCAGGTAGTCCCTATGGCTGTGACCCTCTTACGAACTTCTGATTCTGCCCATTGTTCAAAAGTCAATCTGGTCTATTGCCTTTTGGGAATCTACAGTAATCTATTGAAGTGAAGCTTTACTATTAAAATTAGCAGTTCTTTCAAAGTCTTAATTTGTCATATTCTTCAACAGTTAACTTTACCTCGCATACCTTCCCCATCTCCTGCTAATATCAAGGTTTTGAACTCTATTTTCATCTCGGCAGGTTCTTACTGGTCTCTGCATTTCCTTGTACTTGCTGCTTATACTCGGAGGAGCAAGAAACCAGAACTATCTTTGATTTTCGTAGTAATTTGGACTGACAATTGATTATATTAACTGAACTCTCAAAATAGCAATCTTAAAAGAAACTAACTATCTAGGGAAACAATACAGTTTGTCACTGTGATGTTTCACAAACCTATTGATGAATTATTTTTGATCATAAATCCCAGCTGAAATCCTTTACTACCACATTATTTGACAAGTGTATTGCTTTTCTGTTTAATGCAGCTGATTCTGAACTTAGATGCAAGTCAGTGTCAGGACCTACTCAAACCACAATCCCCATGTCTGCTTTAAAATATTTTATGACCAATTGCCTTTCTGTCTAAGAAATAAATGTAGTCTTTGCAGATGTTAAGGGACTACAACTGCTGTTTATAACTGCATGGGATTGGAAAAAAAAACTGAAGAAAGTTGTAAACTCAGCCTGCTCTATCATGGACACCAGCCTCCCCAGCATCCAGGACACATCCATCATTAAGGACCCCCATCACACAAAACTCATTAGTACCATCATGAAGGAGGTACAAGCATAGTTTCAGGAATAGTTTCTTTCCCTCTGTCAACAGAGTTTTGAAAAGACAATGAACCCATAAACACTACCTCAGTATTTTTCCCTCACTTTTTGTATTACTTATTTAATTTAATTTTCTTTTTTATATATACTGTATTGTAATTAATTGTTATGTATGGCAATGTACTACTGCAGCAAAACAATAAATTTCACTTCATATGACAATGATATTAAACCTAATTCTGATTCTAATATTGGACCTTCTCAAAAGTCTTGCTGAAATTCAGAAGCAAAAAGTTGCTGGGTATGCACAATGAAAAGACGTTGACCAAAGATATTCACTCTGTAGTCAATCCACAGACGCTGCCTGACTGGCTGACTACTCCTAGAAATCTCTACTTTTATTGCTAAAATCCACAAAAATGACATTGAATACATCACTGTCATTGATCTTTCTTAGGATAATACAATATTACATTCACCAAACAAATCCATGCTGGATGCCCTTGATTCATCTAAGTCTTTATAAGTGAAGCCTTACAGTCTCCAGAATGGATTCCAATAATTTTCACGCCATGTAAAATCAATTTACCCAGTTTATCTATTCCTCCTTTATACAATAAACAATACTATTTTATCAGTTTTCCAAATCCCCCAGCATCAATTCTGTAAGCAGAGATGACGATCAGAACCTCTGCAATTTTCCTCTTGCTTTATTTTAACAGCTTGGGCTGTACTTCTTCTAGTTTTGGTGCTTTATTCAGCTTCAATCCTTGATGGTTTCTTTTTTACAATGTGTACCCCTTAAATATTTGCCAAAAGTATCATAGAATAGACTTTAATAATTTAAACAGCATGTTAAACTAACTGGCCTTTTATTACTCAGTTTACCTCTCCTTTCTTTCAATTTTTTTTTGGAAAAAAGAAAGAAGGGAAAAAGAACCCCTACTAACTAAAACAAAAAAAAATCCTGCTAACTGGAAAAAAAACAATAAAAAACCATTGGGAGCATAACCCCGGAGCTATACGCCATACAAGCTTCTATAAAAGAAAAACATCAATCCGCCAACTCAAATCCAATGACACAAGAATCAGAAAGGAACCATCTTAATTGATTCAAATCAAATGATAGTAGTGGGCAAAAGAACTTCATCTTTTCTCAAAGTCAAATTGAGGATCAAAAGTTCGGCTTCTGATTTTCTCCAAACTAAGACATAACATCACTTGAGAGAACCGTTGTATCAAAGTGGGAGCAGAGGCTTCTTTCCATTTCAATAACATAGCCTTTCTGGCCAATAATGTAACAAATGCAATTACATGTTGGTCTAATATAGAAATACCATGAATATATTGAGGGATTATACCGAACAAAACTGTCAATTTATTAGGTTGTAAATTAATTTTTAAAGCTTTAGGAATTGTACAGAAAATAGGTTTCCAAAACTGTTTCAATACAGAACACGACCAAAATGTGTTAATATAGCTGTCTCAGTTTTACATCTATCACACTGACTATCAACATTAGGAAATATTTTAGACAGTCTCTCCTTTGTCAAATCTAGGTATCTAATTAGTCAGGGTATCAAGGGATATGGGGAAAAAGCCGGACATTGGAACTAGATGGGTGAATAGTTTAACTCATGGGGAGCTGCGGAGCAGACTTGATGGGCCAAATGGCCTACTTCTGCTCCTTTGTCTTGTAAAAATAGTAATAATGTACAATTTTAAATTGAACTAAAGAGTGACTGGCACAAATCAAAGAAGAGTTAACCAACTTCAAAATTTGCAACCAATCCTCTGTTATCAAGGACATGTTAAGCTCTCTTTCCCAATCTTGCTTAATCTTAAGTAAAGGATATGTACTGCTGTAATAGTAAATTATAAATTTTCCCAATAAAACCTTTCACTAAAGGATTTATTTTTAAAATAATGTCTAACAGGTCAGAATCTTGTATATATGGAAAATTACTTAAATATTCTTGTAAGAAATGTCTGACCTGGAGATATTGCAAGAAATGTGAGTACGAGAGAGAGTATTTAGTTACTAATTTCTCAAAAGACATCAATCGGCCTTCTTGGAACAGATCCATGAAGGAATTGACTCCTTTATACTTACACTTTATACTTTATTGTCGCCAAACAATTGATACTAGAATGTACAATCATCACAGCGATATTTGATTCTGTGCTTCCCACTCCCTGGATTACAAATATTAAATATTAAAAATAGAAAAAATTAGTAAATATTAAAAATTTAAATTATAAACCATAAATAGAAAATAGAAAAATGGAAAGTAAGGTAGTGCAAAAAAACCGAGAGGCAGGTTCGGATATTTGGAGAGTACGGCCCAGATCCGGGTCAGGATCTGTACAGCAGCCTTATCACAGTTGGAAAGAAGCTGTTCCCAAATCTGGCCGTATGAATCTTCGAGCTCCTGAGCCTTCTTCCGGAGGGAAGAGGGACGAAAAGTGCATTGGCTGGGTGGGTCGTGTCCTTGATTATCCTGGCAGCATTGCTCCAACAGCGTACGGTGTAAAGTGAGTCCAAGGATGGAAGATTGGTTTGTGTGATGTGCTGCACCATGTTCACGATCTTCTGCAGCTTCTTTTGGTCTTGGACAGGATAACTTCCATACCAGGTTGTGATGCACCCTAGAAGAATGCTTTCTTCGGTGCATCTATAAAAATTAGTGAGGGTTTTAGGGGACAGGCCAAATTTCTTCAGTTTTCTCAGGAAGTAAAGGCATTGGTGGGCCTTCTTGGCAGTGAACTCTGCTTGGTTGGACCAAGTCAGGTCATTTGTGATATTGACCCCGAGGAACTTAAAGCTTTTGGCTTGTTCCACTCGCACACCACCGATGTAAATTGGGTCGTGTAGTCCGCTACTCCTTCTGAAGTCAACAGCCAATTCCTTCGTCTTGCTGATGTTGAGGGATAAGTTATTGTCTTCGCACCATGCCACCAGGTTCTTAATTTCCTCTCTGTACTCAAACTCATCATTACCCGAGATACGGCCTACAATTGCTGTGTCATCAGCAAACTTACATATTGAGTTCGATGGAAACTTGGCTACACAATCATGGGTGTACAGTTAGTACAGCAGGGGGCTGAGTACACAGCCTTGTGGGGCACCGGTGCTCAGAGTGATTGTAGAGGAGAGCTTGTCCCCTATTTTTACAGCGTGGGTCCTGTCTGTGAGGAAGTTAAAGATCCAGCTGCAGATCTGAGTGCTAAGGCCCAGGTTCCGGAGCTTATGAATCAGTTTATTTGGAATGATGGTATTAAAGGCAGAGCTGTAGTCAATGAAAAGGAGACTTACGTATGTGTCTTTATTCTCCAGGTGTTCTAAGGAGGAATGTAGGGCCAGAGAGATGGCATCTGCCATTGACCTGTTGCTCCGGTAGGCGAATTGCAAAGCATCGAGGTTGACCGGTAGGCTGTGGTTGATATGTGCCATAACCAATCTCTCGAAGCACTTCATAGCAATTGATGTCAGAGTCACAGGTCAATAGTCATTCAGGCATGCCACCTTGCTCTTCTTCGGCACTGGGATTATCGTTGCTTTCTTAAAACACGAGGGTATCTTAGACTGAAGCAAGGAGCGGTTGAAGATGTCAGCAAACACTCCAGCTAGCTCGCTTGCACAGGTCCAGAGAACCCGTCCTGGGACGCCATCTGGCCCCGTCGCCTTCCTTGGATTTATCTTCAGGAAGTCCCTTCTAACGTCTTCCAAAGAAAAAATGTAGGATCACTAAGTGTAGGTTTCAATAAATAATTTCGATAAATTAAACTAAGAAGGTTAAATTTGAGATTAAAAAAATTACGAAACTGGTACCAAATTCGTAATGTCTGCTTAATCACAGGATATAAATTTAGATAAGAAATTTTGGTTAGTTGTACAGGTAAAGAAGCTCTTAATAATGAAGTTAAATAAAATTGTTTCACAGCTTTCAATTCCAAATCAACCCAAGGTGGTCGTTCATTTTTATCATTCCAATATAACCGAGAACACACATAACGTATATTAACAGCCCAATAATACATTCTTAAATTAGGCAGAGCAAGACCTCCATCCTTTTTTAATTTTCGTAAATGATATTTTCCAATTCTTGGTCTTTTATTATTCCAAACAAAAGATGAAGTAATAGAATCAACCTGATCAAAAAACTTCTTCGTTAAAAATCAGGAATATTTTGAAATACACATAAAAATTTTGGTAGAATCATAATTTTAACTGCATGAATTTGGCCAGCTAAGGAAAGTGTAAGTGGATTCCATCTACAAAATAATTGCTTCATAAAATCCATTAAAGGAACCAAATTAGCTCTATAAAGGTCTTTATAAATTTTAGTGATGATAATACCTAAATATTTAAGAGTCCGTAACTTTAAAAGGAATGTCATCATATATAGAAGCAGAATCATTTAGAGGAAATAATTCACTTTTATAAAGGTTTAGTTTATATCTCGAAAATTTTCCAAATTCATTTAATAATTTCAATAAACTAGGAACAGATTCTTCAGGATTTGAAACATAAACTAAGAGATTATCAGCATAAAAGGAGATCTTGTGAATAGTCCCATTTATGGAAATTCCATGAATATTTTTAGCTTCATGAAGTGC